>NC_059210.1:57457695-57710195 GCF_020615455.1 Coregonus clupeaformis | reverse complement strand
CCACCGCTTTCAATTAATGAAACATGGCCTTCAATATGGACCACAATGAGTAAAATTAAGTGTATTACTACTGGGCTGGAGCAAACACACGCACCCAGTAGCGCTTCAGGACTGGAGTGACACATATTTCATTTCACACAGCATGTTTGTATCAACTGATAACAAAGAATACAATACATGAACACCTCACATTAGTTCAAAGGTCAACGGGTCATTTATGTTGTCAAGGATGTACTGTATGTGGAAGGGTTTACAGGAGATTAGTGAGAGATGTGAGACGAAAACCTATTCCCTTCTCCCGTTGTCCTAGGGTCAAAATGACCCGCCACTGTGTTGAACCAACTTTATTTAATTTTTATATTTTTTGGATCATTTGTGAGAAGGAGGCAGTGATACTTTCTTTAAAGTCTCACTGCCTCCTTCTCACAAATGATCCCCCCCAAAATAAAAATTAAATAAAGTTGGTTCAACACAGTGGCGGGTCATTTTGACCCTAGGACAACGGGAGGGTTAATCAACAAGGCATTTTTTGTTTTACTTTTGTGCTGATGCACTTTTGACCTGACTTTCAGCAATATGTTTGTAATGTCTAATGCATTATGTATGTCTCTGTTATGTGTTGTGTTGTCATTAGAGGACTGACTGTGTTCCACTTCTTAACTTTCTACCTTTTGAATTCTGATGGGGCGGTTACACTGCTGCCCCCTGTTGGTGAGATCTGACAGGGCAGTTACACTGCTGCCCCCTGTTGGTGAGATTCCCCCCTCATGGGTGTACTGTACCTTCTGAATCACATGGTGGTAGTCTATGGTTGTGCTGCCTTCTGAATCACATGGTGGTAGTCTATGGTTGTACTGCCTTCTGAATCACATGGTGGTAGTCTATGGCTGTACTGCCTTCTGAATCATATGGTGGTAGTCTATGGTTGTACTGCCTTCTGAACCACATGGTGGTAGTCTATGGTTGTACTGCCTTCTGAATCATATGGTGGTAGTCTATGGTTGTACTGCCTTCTGAATCACATGGTGGTAGTCTATGGTTGTACTGCCTTCTGAATCATATGGTGGTAGTCTATGGTTGTACTGCCTTCTGAACCACATGGTGGTAGTCTATGGTTGTACTGCCTTCTGAATCATATGGTGGTAGTCTATGGTTGTACTGCCTTCTGAAACACATGGTGGTAGTCTATGGTTGTACTGCCTTCTGAATCATATGGTGGTAGTCTATGGTTGTACTGCCTTCTGAATCATATGGTGGTAGTATATGGTTGTACTGCCTTCTGAATCATATGGTGGTAGTCTATGGTTGTACTGCCTTCTGAATCATATGGTGGTAGTCTATGGTTGTACTGCCTTCTGAATCACATGGTGGTAGTCTATGGTTGTACTGTCTTCTGAACCACATGGTGGTAGTCTATGGTTGTACTGCCTTCTGAACCACATGGTGGTAGTCTATGGTTGTACTGCCTTCTGAATCATATGGTGGTAGTCTATGGTTGTACTGCCTTCTGAACCACATGGTGGTAGTCTATGGTTGTACTGCCTTCTGAATCATATGGTGGTAGACTATGGTTGTACTGCCTTCTGAAACACATGGTGGTAGTTTATGGTTGTACTGCCTTCTGAATCATATGGTGGTAGTCTATGGTTGTACTGCCTTCTGAATCATATGGTGGTAGTATATGGTTGTACTGCCTTCTGAATCATATGGTGGTAGTCTATGGTTGTACTGCCTTCTGAATCATATGGTGGTAGTCTATGGTTGTACTGCCTTCTGAATCACATGGTGGTAGTCTATGGTTGTACTGTCTTCTGAACCACATGGTGGTAGTCTATGGTTGTACTGCCTTCTGAATCATATAGTGGTAGTCTATGGTTGTACTGCCTTCTGAACCACATGGTGGTAGTCTATGTCAAAGCTACCCTCTCCCGTTTAGTTATCACACGGTCACAGTGCTGACGTTTACATACATCTGGGAATTCTAGAAACCGAAGGTTAATGTCAAATGCGCTACAACGTGCTTCGGATTGAATCTCTGTCCTAATCTAAATCCTAGTCTCTACCTCTTGATTTAATCGCTTTCCTAATCTAAGTCCTAGTCCCTACCTGTTTATTAAATCTCTGTCCTAATCTGTCCTAGTCCTAGTCCCTACCTCTTGATTTAATCTCTGTTTTAATATAAATCCTAGTTCCTATCTCTTGACTGAATCTCTGTCCTAATCTAAATCCTTGTACCTACCTCTTGATTTAATCTCTGTCCTAATCTAAATCCTCGTACCTACCTCTTGACTGAATCTCTGTCCTAATCTGAGTCCTAGTCTCTACCTCTTGATTTAATCGCTGTCCTAATCTAAGTCCTAGTCCCTAACTCTTTATTAAATCTCTGTCCTAATCTAAATCCTAGTCCTAGTCCCTAGCTCTTGACTGAATCTCTGAAATGCTGTCGTAATCTAAATCCTAGTCCCTACCTCTTGATTGAATCTCTGTCCTAATCTAAGTCCTAGTCCCTACCTCTTTATTAAATCTCTGTCCTAATCTAAATCCTAGTCCTAGTCCCTATCTCTTGATTGAATCTCTGTCCTAATCTAAATCCTAGTCCCTACCTCTTTATTAAATCTCTGTCCTAATCTAAGTCCTAGTCCTAGTCTCTACCTCTTGATTTAATCGCTGTCCTAATCTAAATCCTAGTCCCTAACTCTTTATTAAATCTCTGTCCTAATCTAAATCCTAGTCCTAGTCCCTACCTCTTGATTGAATCTCTGTCCTAATCTAAGTCCTAGTCCCTACCTCTTGATTGAATCTCTGTCCTAATCTAAGTCCTAGTCCCTACCTCTTTATTAAATCTCTGTCCTAATCTAAATCCTAGTCCTAGTCCCTACCTCTTGATTGAATCTCTGTCCTAATCTAAATCCTAGTCCCTACCTCTTTATTAAATCTCTGTCCTAATCTAAGTCCTTGTCCTAGTCTCTATCTCTTGATTTAATCGCTGTCCTAATCTAAGTCCTAGTCCCTAACTCTTTATTAAATCTATGCCCTAATCTAAATCCTAGTCCTAGTCCCTACCTCTTGATTGAATCTCTGTCCTAATCTAAATCCTAGTCTCTACCTCTTGATTTAATCTCTGTCCTAATCTAAGTCCTAGTCTCTACCTCCTGATTTAATCTCTGTCCTAATCTATGTCCTAGTCTCTACCTCTTGATTTAATCTCTGTCCTAATCTAACTCCTAGTCTCTACCTCCTGATTTAATCTCTGTCGTAATCTATGTCATAGTCTCTACCTCTTGATTGAATCCCTGTCCTAATCTAAATCCTAGTCTCTACCTCTTGATTTAATCTCTGTCCTAATCGAAGTCCTAGTCTCTACCTCCTGATTGAATCTTTGTCCTAATCTAAGTCCTAGTCTCTACCTCTTGATTTAATCTCTGTCCTAATCTAAATCCTAGTCTCTACCTCTTGATTTAATCTCTGTCCTAATCTAAGTCCTAGTCTCTACCTCCTGATTTAATCACTGTCCTAATCTAAATCCTAGTCTCTACCTCTTGATTGAATCTTTGTCCTAATCTAAATCCTAATCTCTACCTCTTTATTAAATCTCTGTCTTAATCTAAATCCTAGTCTCTACCTCTTGATTGAATCTCTGTCCTAATCTAAGTCCTAGTCCCTACCTCTTTATTAAATCTCTGTCCTAATGTAAATCCTAGTGCTTACCTGTTGAGCATTTACAGATATGAAGGAAGTGGATCAGTGTAGATCAGGGATGGGCAACTTTGATGGAGGTGGGGGCCGCAAACAAACTGAACTCATCATGAGGGGCCGCAGTGGTTCGTGGGTCTGCGTACCAACATTGATATATACACTACCAGTCAAAAGTTTGGACACACCTACTCATTCAAGGGTTTTTCTTTATTTTTACTATTTTTTACATTGTAGAATAATAGTGAAGACATAAAAAATATTAAATAACACATATGGAATCATGTAGTAACCAGAAAAGTGTTAAAGAAATCCAAATATATGTTATATTTGAGATTCTTCAAATAGCCACCCTTTGCCTTGATGACAGCTTTGCACACTCTTGGCCAGGAAGAACTCTTCATGGCATCACCATCACTCTTTCTCTCTCTCTCTCTCTCTCTCTCTCTCTCTCTCTCTCTCTCTCTCTCTCTCTCTCTCTCTCTCTCAGATGTCTGGGACACCACCCCCAGTACGTCCTAGGAAGCCATCAGGGATAAGAGTCATGCCCCATGATGGTCAACTTCCTTCCCATGGCAACGCAAAGGTGTTCAAAGGTGTGTGTGTGTGTGTACTGTATGTGTGCGTGCGTGCGTGTGTGTGTGTTGTTTAAGCTGACATCTATGTTATGTTTCTTGTCAGTGAATGGGGCCAGTAGTGAGCCAAAGCACACATCTCGAGGACATGCAGAGAGAGAGGTGGTATGTATCTGTGTGTGTGTGTTCATACAGTATGTTTGCAACTGTGCTTGTGCATGTGTGTGAGTGTCTGCTAATGTGTGTCTGCGTGTGTCTTTGTGTGTGTGTGTGTGCATGTGAGTGTGTGAATGTGTGTGTGTGTGTGCGTGCGTGCGTGTATGTCTGTGCGTGTGTGCGCGTGTGTGTGTGTGTGCACGTGTGTGCGTGTGTATGTGTCTGTGTGTTTGCATGGCTGCTTGCAGAACACTTCTCTCACTGCATTGATGTGATTGGTTTTGCTGGGATGCCGTGTGTCCTTCCTTCAGGAGATCCTAAACCACTGTTTTGAGGACGTGGAGCGCTTCATGGGCCGCCTGCAGCGGGCCGCTGAGGCTCAGAGCATCCTCAACCAGACCAAGAAGAGGAAGAGCAGAACAAGCAAGAAGAAGAAGCAGGATGGTGAGAGAGAGAGAGAGAGAGATAGAGAGATAGAGAGAGATACTGTATATATACATAATGACATTTGAAATGTCTTTATTCTTTTGGAACGTCAGAGTGTAATGTTTACTGTTACTATTTATTGTCTATTTCACTTTTGTTTACTATCTACTTCACTTGCTTTGGCAAGGTTAACATACATTTCCCATGCCAATAAAGCCCTTAAATTGAAGAGAGAGAGAGAGAGAGAGAGAGAGAGAGAGAGAGAGAGAGAGAGAGAGATAGAGTGTGTCACGGTCGTTGATGAACGGGTCAGACCAAGGCGCAGCGTGAAATGCATAAATGTTTATTGTACTGAATAAACATACAAAACAACAAAAGGCAACGAAACGTGACGTCGGAAGGCTAAACACTAACAAGCCAAACACACCGAACACAAACAAGATCCCACAACACAGGCAGGAAAACTGGCTGCCTAAGGATGATCTCCAATCAGAGACAACGAGCGACAGCTGCCTCTGATTGGGAATCACACCAGGCCAAACATAGACATAGAAACATATAATCACCACATAGAAAAACCCACACATATATTCACACCCTGACCAAACTAACTAGGGCGGCAGGTAGCTTAGTGGGTAAGAGCGTTGGGCCAGTAACCGAAAGGTCGCTGGTTCTAATCCCCGAGCCGACTAGGTGAAAAATCTGTCGATGTGACCTTGAGCAAGGCTCTTAACCCTAATTGCTCTTGTAAGTCGCTCTGGATAAGAGCATCTGCTAAATGACCAATTATTTATTATTAACTAGAGTCTATAGGTCAGGGCGTGACAGAGAGAGAGAGAGAGAGAGAGAGAGAGAGAGAGAGAGAGAGAGAATAAAGAAAGAGAGATAGAGTTAGGTGGTAAACAGCTGTTGGATGGGGCTGGAGAAATGGATCCACTCTCAAATGAGACCAAAATTATAGTTTTAACCATGTGTTTTGGCTGTACAGTGTTTGTTTACAATTACATTGTTTACAAACATTGGAGTAAATAAAACAAGCTTATATTTTGGGTTCTGATGGGGTACAGCTCATGAGGCATTTATAAGTTATATTCTTCAATAATCAATGGGCATACACTACCGGTCAAAAGTTTTAGAACACCTACTCATTCAAGGGTTTTTCTTTATTTTTACTATTTTCTACATTGTTGAATAATAGTGAAGACCTCACAACTATGAAATAACTAATATGGAATCATGTAGTAACCAAAATAGTGTTAAACAAATCATAATATATGTTATACTTGAGATTCTTCAAATAGCCACCCTTTTCCTTGATGACAGCTTTGCACATTCTTGGCATTCTCTCAACCAGCTTCATGAGGTACTCACCTGAAATGCATTTCAATTAACAGGTGTGCCTTCTTAAAAATTAATTTGTGGAATTTCTGTGATTTATTTAGAATTCAAGGCATACTTAACCAGCATGGCTACCACAGCATTCTGTAGCGATACGCCATCCCATCTGGTTTGGGCTTAGTGGGACTATCATTTGTTTTTCAACAGGACAATGACCCAACACACCTCCAGGCTGTGTAAGGGCTATTTTACCAAGAAGGAGAGTGATGGAGTGCTGCATCAGATGACCTGGCCTCCACAATCCCCTGACAAGCATTTCGCTTCACCCGCAATAACATCTACTAAACATGTGTATGTGACTAATAAAATGTGATTTGATTTGATTTGACCTCAACCAAATTGAGATGGTTTGGGATGAGTCGGACCACAGAGTGAAGGAAAAGCAGGCAACAAGTGCTCAGCATATGTGGGAACTCCTTCAAGACTGTTGGAAAAGCCTTCCAGGTGAAGCTGGTTGAGAGAATGCCAAGAGTGTGCAAAACTGTCATCAAGGCAAAGGGTGGCTATTTGATTTGTTCAACACTTTATTGGTTACTACATGATTCCATATGTGTTATTTCATAGTTTTGATGTCTTCACTATTATTCAACAATGTAGAAAATAGTAAAAATAAAGAAAAACCCTTGAATGAGTAGGTGTTCTAAAACCTTTGACCGGTAGTGTATATAATTAATTTAAATAAAAAATGTATGTAGCAATCGCAGGACCCAATCAAGTCACAGCACAAACAGGACGCTCTTCAAGACAGTGTAGAGGTATACTTACTGTAACATTGGCCAGTGGAACTGTGAAGTGGCACCTCAAGAAGTGATGAATAGGAGGAATGGTTTGGTGAAAGGAAGAAAGTTGTGATTGTGTTCTGGGTACTATTCTCACATGTTATCTCATTTCTGAATCACCATCATAGTAGTTGATTGTTTTGTGTTTTGTGTGCAGATGATCTGCTGACCCTGAAAGCCTGCCCTCCGCCTGAGGAGGAGTTTGTTGACATTTTTCAGAAAGTCAAGTACTCCTTCTGTCTGCTGGTGAGACCATGTGGTGGAATAACAGAGGCATTTGTTTCTGTCTATTGTCCCTCTCTGTCACACTCCATCAATCTTTCGTATGTAAGGCTAATTTCTTACCAATGTTCTCACCTCAGTATACGCCGGGGTATTGGTAACGTTCTCGACTCTGGACAACACATGTCCCCTTGGAGACGGGGTTCCAGCATCCTTACATATTTTATGCTCTCTGTCTATCTACCAATCTGTTCCTACATCTGTCTGCCCTCTGTCTATCTCCCTATCTGTTCCTACATCTGTCCTATCATGTAATAAAAATATAGATTGGATGTGTGTTTTCCCTTAAAAAAAAAGAAGCTCAGTACTTTCCTCCATTTTAGTATCTATAGCTCAGTTAGTAGAGCATGGTGCTGGCAACGGCAGGCTTCCATTCCCAGGACCACCTGTACATCGGATCTATGTACGCATGACTGTAAGCTGCTTTGGAGAAAAGCATCTGCTAAATAGCATATATTATAATTATATTATTTTGCTTTCAGGACCGCCTGAAGTCATCCATCACAGAGCCTTCTTCTGGGGAGCTGCTGCATCACGTCTTTATTCCACTGGGCCTGGTAGGTATTTACTAGCCTGGTCCTAGACCTGTCCACTGGTCCCAGACCTGTCCACTGGGCCTGGTAGGTATTTACTAGCCTGGTCCTAGACCTGTCCACTGGTCCCAGACCTGTCCACTGGGCCTGGTAGGTATTTACTAGACTGATCCCAGATCTGTCTACTGGGCCTGGTAGGTATTTACTAGACTGATCCCAGACCTGTCCACTGGTCCCAGACCTGTCCACTGGGCCTGGTAGTTATTTACTAGCCTGGTCCCAGACTTGTCCTCTGGTCCCAGATCTGTCCACTGGGCCTGGTAGGAATTTACTAGACTGATCCCAGATCTGTCCACTGGGCCAGGTAGGAATTTACTAGCCTGGTCCCAGATCTGTCCACTGGGCCTGGTAGGAATTTCCTAACCTCGTCCCAGATCTGTGTGTTCTGTATAGCCAACTCTATTTTTCGCTGACAATGCAGTACCAACAGACTTGGGATCAGGCTAGATGTTCACGCCTCATCAGCACAGCCACAGGCTACCAAACCAGCAAGACTATCTGGACAAGGGCACTGATACTAAAGATTTTTATAACGAACCCAAGATAGACCACAGCCTGTAATTTCCAATGGGAGCCAATTAATCATAGTGGGCAGAACAAGCAAGGAGGTGGCAGAGCCTAGCACGAGCTAGCGAGATCCTATCGGCGCATTCTAGCATGTATTTGCATAATTCCATTAGAGAATGCCTACTCTGTGAAGTGCGCATGTGTAATAACTCAATCCACCTTTGGACTCCTTCTAAACAACGCATATTTTAGAAACTTTGGCAAATGGTAAAGTCTACAAAACTTAGTCCACTCTGTTCGTAACAAATTATAGTTTTGGGAACAGAAACTGTATTGAGATCAAATGTTTCTGTGATGAGAAAATGTGCAGAAATGTCGGCCAAAATCCATCTTGCTCCATCTTCTCCCACTGCCGGCCACTGGACTTCCTCAGTGAGTGGAAACGCCAAGTGGATGCTTCACATTTATACATCCGGTGAAATATCTGGCTCATTGTTCTATCTGTGGTACTGTATGATTATCTGTCTGTCTGTCTCTCTCTGTCTCTGTCTGTCTGTGTCTGTCTGTGTCTGTCTCTGTCTGTCTGTCTGTCTGTCTCTCTCTGTCTGTCTCTCTCTGTCTGTCACAGGTGGACAGAAGGAGGGATGGATGCATCAGTATTAAGTATGATGTCGATCCATGTCTCTCTCTCTCTCGTCTCAGATGGTGAAGACTACTGGTGGGCCAGAGTTGGGGGCGACTGTGGTCAGTCCAGCCCTGACCAGTGGTGCTGTGTCTCTACTGCAGAAGCACCTGACTGATGAAGAGAAGGAGTACTGGACCTCCCTAGGGCCTAACTGGACCTTACACTGGTAATAGAATCATATATGTTCTGGACCTCGCTAGGGCCTAACTGGACCTTACACTGGTAATAGAATCATATATGTTCTGGACCTCCCTAGGGCCTAACTGGACCTTACACTGGTAATAGAATCATATATGTTCTGGATCTCCCTAGGGCCTAACTGGACCTTACACTGGTAATAGAATCATATATGTTCTGGACCTCCCTAGGGCCTAACTGGACCTTACACTGGTAATAGAATCATATATGTTCTGGACCTCCCTAGGGCCTAACTGGACCTTACACTGGTAATAGAATCATATATGTTCTGGATCTCCCCTAGGGCCTAACTGGACCTTACACTGGTAATAGAATCATATATGTTCTGGACCTCCCTAGGGCCTAACTGGACCTTACACTGGTAATAGAATCATATATGTTCTGGACCTCCCTAGGGCCTAACTGGACCTTACACTGGTAATAGAATCATATATGTTCTGGACCTCCCTAGGGCCTAACTGGACCTTACACTGGTAATAGAATCATATATGTTCTGGACCTCCCTAGGGCCTAACTGGACCTTACACTGGTAATAGAATCATATATGTTCTGGACCTCGCTAGAGCCTAACTGGACCTTACACTGGTAATAGAATCATATATGTTCTGGACCTCCCTAGGGCCTAACTGGACCTTACACTGGTAATAGAATCATATATGTTCTGGACCTCGCTAGAGCCTAACTGGACCTTACACTGGTAATAGAATCATGTTATATAATATATGCCATTTAGCAGACACTTTTATCAAAATCGACTTACAGTCATGCGTGCATACATCATACGTATGGGTGGTCCTGGGAATCGAACCCACTATCATGGTGTGACAAGCACCATGCTCTACCAACTGAACTACAGGGGAAACTGGTGTATGTGTGTGTGTGTGTGTGTGTGTGTGTGTGTGTGTGTGTGTGTGTGTGTGTGTGTGTGTGTGTGTGTGTGTGTGTGTGTGTGTGTGTGTGTGTGTGTGTGTGTGTGTGCGTGTGCGTGTGTGTGTGCATGCGTGTGTCTGTGTGTGTGTATGCATGCCATGCGCGTGTGTGTGTTTGTGTATGTGTATGAACTGCATTTTAGTATGTCTGTGCTTATTGCTGTACAGGTGCCGTATCTTAATTTGAGCCGGTTTCACACAGTAGAAAAAGAATCCTGCAGCAACAGGAAATGTGAATTGTTATGTGGATTATAATTAATGGACATTCTTTGTAGAGGTTGATATATTTTTCGTAAGGGCAAATCAAGTCTAAAATGTTAAAGTTAAATACAAACTTTAGAAGCCTTTTGAAACTTTGAATACGCTACAAGTTTGCATTTCCTGCCGTGCAGGAAAATTCGTACAACAACAGGATTATCAAATGAAGATACGGCATCTGTATGTTCGTGTGTATTTCATTTGCACATTGTCATCCATAGACAAGGCTCAAGGCAGGAATTGACCTTTTGCCTCTCTCTCTCTCCCAGCTCCCAGCTTGTTGAGTCTGTTCCTCCATACTCACCTGTCTTTCTGGATGGATGGCAGCCTGAGGCCTTTGACCCAGAAGGTCAACTTTGGGAGGACCCAATCAAGTCACAGCACAAACAGGACGCTCTTCAAGACAGTGTAGGGGTATACTTACTGGAACGTTGGCCAGTGGAACTGTGTGTCACCCTAATTCGATTTTTAATGGATTTGATTTTAATTGATTTGATTATTCCTTCTTATTCCTTCCCTAATTTAGGACCATCCTGATCAGGCAGAGGAAGGCCCCAGCTCAGTCCAGCACGCTGACGAATCGTATGTTTCTGAGATCCCCAATAACTGCTGTGATACTTTTTGTTTACTGATTCATACAGTTCACAACATGGGCAAACACAGTTTCCCCACTGATTATGGCACCTTTCACCTTTTGAGCTTGAATCCAAGAACTTCCTGTGCACATAAAACAGTGTGTTTTTTAAAAGTTGTTACCTGTATATTATTAATATATTTAATATATAATATATATATAATTATTAATAATACATCATTAATTTAGTAAAACAGTAAGTCTTTAAAACTAGTTTCCATTACTACCATGTTATTAACTCTTTATTCCATGCTGTAATGAACAGTCCTACTGTTTTTCAAAACACCATCAATATTACAAAGAAACAACATCTGTGTGTGAGAGATTACAGGCAACACCAACTGATCACAGTTAAATGGGGGTTTCGTTAATCTCCACCCTTCTCTTCATGTGCACATTCCCCATCATGGATTTACCAATGTTGGAAACTCCCTCCAGCCAATGCTTAGACCAATCCAATGCTTAAATCCATTATGAGGAGTGACTGTCAGCCTTCTCCTCCAAAACGCCTGAGAAGTTGGCGAGGAGATTGGATATGAAGAATCGAGGAAATACAATTGAGATTGAGCCTAGGACTGTGTGATACAACTGAGATTGACCCTAGGACTGTCTGATACAACTGAGATTGACCATAGCACTGTTTGATACAATTGAGATTGACCCTAGGACTGTGTGATACAACTGAGATTGACCCTAGGACTGTCTGATACAACTGAGATTGACCCTAGGACTGTCTGATACAACTGAGATTGACCCTAGGACTGTCTGATACAACTGAGATTGACCCTAAGACTGTCTGATACAACTGAGATTGACCCTAGGACTGTCTGATACAGCTGAGATAGACCCTAGGACTGTCTGATACAGCTGAGATTGACCCTAAGACTGTCTGATACAACTGAGATAGACCCTAGGACTGTCTGATACAGCTGAGATTGACCCTAAGACTGTCTGATACAGCTGAGATTGACCCTAAGACTGTCTGATACAACTGAGATAGACCCTAGGACTGTCTGATACAGCTGAGATTGACCCTAAGACTGTCTGATACAACTGAGATTGACCCTAGGACTGTCTGATACAGCTGAGACTGACCCTAGGACTGTCTGATACAACTGAGATTGACCCTAAGACTGTCTGATAAAACTGAGATTGACCCTAGGACTGTCTGATACAATTGAGATTGACCCTAGGACTGTCTGATACAACTGAGATTGACCCTAGGACTGTCTGATATAATTGAGATTGACCCTAGGACTGTCTGATATAATTGAGATTGACCCTAGGACTGTCTGATATAATTGAGATTGACCCTAGGACTGTCTGATATAATTGAGATTGACCCTAGGACTGTCTGATATAATTGAGATTGACCCTAGGACTGTCTGATATAATTGAGATTGACCCTAGGACTGTCTGTTTGTCCTCCAGAGATGGCAGTGAGCTTCCACCTGAGGGTGAGAGAATGTTCAGCTGCAGCTACGACTTTGTTGCCAGGAACAGCAGTGAACTCTCCGTACTGCAGGGAGAAACTCTGGAGGTTTTTATTCTAGAACATTTGTATTACATGACAACACTATAATACTGTGTGAACTGCATGTTAAATACTGTCTGAGTCCCAAACGGGACCCTACTCCCTATATAGTGCACTACCTTTGACCAGAGCCCATAGGGTCTACTTGTGTCTCTCAACTATAATTGACAGAAGTTCACATGTATTGAATTGTCCTGCTTACTTAAAAGATCTCACAAATCAATTCCATTCAGTGAGCTTTATTTGCTTGATTCAGTATATCTTACATTGGCAAGAACACACAGAGGGAACACATTATTTATAACAACAAGTTAATCAAAATTCCATGTCATAAATAAACATCCTAATTCAAATCCTCTCTTGTTTAGGTGATTGAGTCATCAAAGCGTTGGTGGAAGTGCCGCAATCGCTTTGACCAGGTTGGGTTTGTTCCCTTCAACATTCTGGAGCCTCTGTCTGCCCTCAACAACAACCATAGGGATAGCCCAGTGGTACTCAGACAGTCTAAGGTAATATACACACACACACACACACACACACACACACACACACACACACACACACACACACACACACACACGGTTGACACTGTTTCCACAGTAACGGTGCCTCTTTACAATGATGTGATACAACTTTGATATGAAGTCCCCACTTGTTGTAGTAAACAAGTATCATGAAATACATGCACCCACAACAGGGCACACTTGTCAGATAAATATCAGCTAGCTAGCTAGTGGTCTGCTTGGCTAGCTGCTTGGCTAAACACAGAATGTCAGCACACTGTTTTCTGATTGGCTAAACGGATCCGTTTCGTCTTCAGCTAATATTTGATGTGTTGAATCTTGGAAACTCCAGCAGCCGACATGAGACGTTCTAAAACTAGGATGTGTAGATTTAAGCTGATTTCGTTCTAAAATGGCATTGATGGGTTCTAAACTTGAAATATGAAATATCCTTATTCATGTTACTGAGGGAGAGAGGAGAAGGCAGAAGGTTTACATGCTGTCAGAACATGTTATTGTTAGATATTAGGTGTCCTATAGAGAGGAGAAGGGCCACAGTCTGGTTTCAGTTGTTGGGTTGTAATTTGAAATACTTGATACACTAGAAGTGAATGGTTATATGTAGGAGGAATGTATATGGTGGGGTCAATGGAGGTTGGATAAGAGCCAGGGGCTTGGACAGTTACTAAGTAAGGGAAAAGGGAATCACATGGTTGTGGTCACTGATAAGGGTGGATAGCTGTGGATTAGTGAGGAATGGGGGCCGAGGTCAGGTCAGGTCACATAAAGGGAGAAGGAATAGTTTATTACCCACATCACATAACTTCCTGCCTAGCAACAAAGATGTAATGTTTAGAGAAAAGGAGGAGACTCCATCTAAAGTGGGGTATATATACTTGTGCTGGTGGGAACATGTCTTTGTCTTTCAGCTGGTTGACCCAGTGGGTCAATAAACTTGGTTTGAGCTTTACCAGTCATCCGTGAGTTTTTACTCTGTTTATTTAGAATCTAACAGCATAAAACTGTCTTGTCTCGGCTGTTGTATCTGAACAGGGCATAATAGACACATACTCACCGACTCATCCGAGTTACCCTGTGTGTTCATGTCTCTGTTTGATAGAAGGTGCCCTTCACCCCTCCCAAGCACTTCTCCTACACCCCTTTCAGCCCAGAAGGGGCAAACCCCCCCGCCATGCCCCGCCGTCCTCAAAGCATGTTCCCCTCCACCATGACAGGGGGCGACAGAGACAAAGGTAAGCCTGTCGTTTGGGTGGTCTGTAGTGGTTAGCGTCACCACCCACCTCCAGGTCACATGCATATTTACTGCTGTCGGCATAGGTACACATTCCTCCCTCTGCCCTTTGACACACTCTCCTCCCAGAGCCATGTATTTAGAGAGTTAAGACATTGAGGTTTCTGCATTATGATGCATTTACATGACACTAGAACATTCTATGACAGCCATTTTAGCTCCCCATTAACATTACATGAGGAATATTTACTGAATGTCTTGAATCAGAACAATATTGAAAATTCAAAAAGTTGCCCAGACACTCTAAATACATAGCTCTGGTCTCCTCCGCTGTCCGTTTCATCTCTCTCTCACTCTGTTGAATAAAAAGTAAATAGATTATGACAGGGTTTCCCAGCTGACGGCCCAATTTGTCACTCCAAGTTTTCTTCAATTTTTTTACATTATTTAATGTTTTATTGTTTGACATAAAATACAATCTAGTTGATGCTCCCTGGTTTAGGACCACTCTTAATCTAGTTAATGCTCCCTGGTTTAGGACCATTCTGAACCTAGTTAATTCTCCCTGGTTTAGGACCACTCTGAATCTAGTTAATGCTCCCTGGTTTAGGACCATTCTGAACCTAGTTAATGCTCCCTGGTTTAGGACCACTCTGAATCTAGTTAATGCTCCCTGGTTTAGGACCATTCTGAACCTAGTTAATGCTCCCTGGTTTAGGACCACTCTGAATCTAGTTGATGCTCCCTGGTTTAGGATCACTCTGAATCTAGTTGAGGCTCCCTGGTTTAGGACCACTCTGAATCTAGTTGAGGCTCCCTGGTTTAGGACCACTCTGAATCTAGTTAATGCTCCCTGGTTTAGGACCATTCTGAACCTAGTTAATGCTCCCTGGTTTAGGACAACTCTGAATCTAGTTGATGTTCCCTGGTTTAGGACCACTCTGAATCTAGTTGATGCTCCCTGGTTTAGGACCACTCTGAACCTAGTTTATGCTCCCTGGTTTAGGACCACTCTGAATCTAGTTAATGCTCCACCGAGGACCACAATGGAAATAAGCCTTTAGGCTTTTAAAAAACAAAATCAATCAATCAATCCATTTATTTCAGAGTTCCGAATCGCCACAAGGCTGCGTGCTAGAGCAGTATGGATGCTGTCTTGACTAAAGCAGTATGGATGCTGTCTTGACTAGAGCAGTGTGGATACTGTCTTGACTGACTTGTCCACACATCACCATCAACCAACACACTGGAGATATGTTATGGTTCTTTAATGAATAACTGTAGGTAGTGGTTCTACAAGGGTAGAAAATAGAGAACATATTATAGAACACAATACTATGTAAAATGAGTATGGCTATACACAGATAGACCTGAAATATCCATACAATATAATCCAACTAAGATATATTACTATACAGTATGCAATACTAAGATGACTTTGACTTAACTGAATGATGAACAGTAAGCTATATAGAATAACATAAATAACAGCAGAATAAAGATGTAGTCTATACACTGTTACAATAATACAGAATAAAGTTGTAGTCTATTCACTATTACAATAATACAGAATAAAGCTGTAGTCTATACACTATTACAATAACACAGAATAACGTTGTAGTCTATTCACTGTTACAATAATACAGAATAAAGCTGTAGTCTATTCACTGTTACAATAACACAGAATAAAGCTGTAGTGTATACACTGCTACAATAAAACAACTCTAGCGTGCTCACATAGACTGTAAACTATAATGTGGCCCGCAAGTACAGGTGACCACCGCACAGAGAGAAACTTCCTCACCAAACCCCGTAATTGTGGACAGAGTGAGAGCCCTCACTAACCCAACTCAACATGCTACACATGACTAATAAGCTACAGAGTAGAGCCCTCACTAACCCAACTCAACATGCTATACATGACTAATAAGCTTTAGAGTAGAGCACTCACTAACCCATCTCAACATGCTATACATGACTAATAAGCTTTAGAGTAGAGCCCTCACTAACCCAACTCAACATGCTATACATGACTAATAAGCTACAGAGTAGAGCCCTCACTAACCCAACTCAACATGCTATACATGACTAATAAGCTTTAGAGTAGAGCCCTCACTAACCCAACTCAACATGCTATACATGACTAATAAGCTTTAGAGTAGAGCACTCACTAACCCATCTCAACATGCTATACATGACTAATAAGCTTTAGAGTAGAGCACTCACTAACCCATCTCAACATGCTATACATGACTAATAAGCTTTAGAGTAGAGCCCTCACTAACCCAACTCAACATGCTATACATGACTAATAAGCTACAGAGTAGAGCCCTCACTAACCCAACTCAACATGCTATACATGACTAATAAGCTTTAGAGTAGAGCACTCACTAACCCATCTCAACATGCTATACATGACTAATAAGCTTTAGAGTAGAGCCCTCACTAACCCAACTCAACATGCTATACGTGACTAATAAGCTTTAGAGTAGAGCACTCACTAACCCAACTCAACATGCTATACGTGACTAATAAGCTACTGCAGTAGTGAGGAGGCTGTACAGTATAATACTAACTCTGTATAGAATGTAACTGCTATAACAAAGATATGACTGTCTTATAGGCATAATGTAAATCAAATCAAATCAAATTGTATTTGTCACATACACATGTTTAGCAGATGTTATAGCGGGTGTAGCGAAATGCTTGTGCTTCTAGCTCCGACAGTGCAGTAATATCTAACAAATAATATCTAACAATTTCACAACATATACAGTGAGGGAAAAAAGTATTTGATCCCCTGCTGATTTTGTACGTTTGCCCACTGACAAAGAAATGATCAGTCTATAATTTTAATGGTAGGTTTATTTGAACAGTGAGAGACAGAATAACAACAAAAATATCCAGAAAAACGCATGTCAAAAATTTTATAAATTGATTTGCATTTTAATGAGGGAAATAAGTATTTGACCCCCTCTCAATCAGAAAAGTTTCTGGCTCCCAGGTGTCTTTTATACAGGTAACGAGCTGAGATTAGGAGCACACTCTTAAAGGGAGTGCTCCTAATCTCAGTTTGTTACCTGTATAAAAGATACCTGTCCACAGAAGCAATCAATCAATCAGATTCCAAACTCTCCACCATGGTCAAGACCAAAGAGCTCTCCAAGGATGTCACGGACAAGATTGTAGACCTACACAAGCCTGGAATGGGCTACAAGACCATCGCCAAGCAGCTTGGTGAGAAGGTGACAACAGTTGGAAGAAACACAAAAGAACAGTCAATCTCCCTCGGCCTGGGGCTCCATGCAAGATCTCACCTCGTAGAGTTGCAATGATCATGAGAACGGTGAGGAATCAGCCCAGAACTACACTGGAGGATCTTGTCAACGATCTCAAGGCAGCTGGGACCATAGTCACCAAGAAAACAATTGGTAACTCACTAGGCCGTGAAGGACTGAAATCCTGCAGCGCCCACAAGGTCCCCCTGCTCAAGAAAGCACATATACAGGGCCATCTGAAGTTTACCAATGAACATCTGAATGATTCAGAGGAGAACTGGGTGAAAGTGTTGTGGTCAGATGAGACCAAAATCGAGCTCTTTGGCATCAACTCAACTCGCCGTGTTTGGAGGAGGAGGAATGCTGCCTATGACCCCAAGAACACCATCCCCACCGTCAAACATGTAGGTGGAAACATTATGCTTTGGGGGTGTTTTTCTGCTAAGGGGACAGGACAACTTCACCGCACCAAAGGGATGATGGACGGGGCCATGTACCGTCAAATCTTGGGTGAGAACCTCCTTCCCTCAGCCAGGGCATTGAAAATGGGTCGTGGATGGGTATTCCAGCATGACAATGACCCAAAACACACGGCCAAGGCAATGAAGGAGTGGCTCAAGAAGAAGCACATTAAGGTCCTGGAGTGTCCTAGCCAGTCTCCAGACCTTAATCCCATAGAAAATCTGTGGAGGGAGCTGAAGGTTCGAGTTGCCGAACGTCAGCCTCGAAACCTTAATGACTTGGAGAAGATCTGCAAAGAGGAGTGGGACAAAATCCCTCCTGAGATGTGTGCAAACCTGGTGGCCAACTACAAGAAACATCTGACCTCTGTGATTGCCAACAAGGGTTTTGCCACCAAGTACTAAGTCATGTTTTGCAGAGGGGTCAAATACTTATTTCCCTCATTAAAATGCCATTACAATTATAGACTGATCATGTCTTTGTAGGTGGGCAAACGTACAAAATCAGCAGGGGATCAAATACTTTTTTCCCTCACTGTACCTAATACACACAAAACTAGTAAGGAATGGAATTTAAGAAAATATACATGGACAAGCAATGACAGAGCGGCATGGACTAAGATACAGTAGAATATTATAGAATAGAATGCAGTATATACAGGTAAAAGTCAGTAAATTAGAATATTTTGAAAAACTTGATTTATTTCAGTAATTGCATTCAAAAGGTGTAACTTGTACATTATATTTATTCATTGCACACAGACTGATGCATTCAAATGTTTATTTCATTTAATTTTGATGATTTGAAGTGGCAACAAATGAAAATCCAAAATTCCGTGTGTCACAAAATTAGAATATTACTTAAGGCTAATACAAAAAAGGGATTTTTTAGAAATGTTGGCCAACTGAAAAGTATGAAAATGAAAAATATGAGCATGTACAATACTCAATACTTGGTTGGAGCTCCTTTTGCCTCAATTACTGCATTAATGCGGCGTGGCATGGAGTCGATGAGTTTCTGGCACTGCTCAGGTGTTATGAGAGCCCAGGTTGCTCTGATAGTGGCCTTCAACTCTTCTGCGTTGTTGGGTCTGGCATTCTGCATCTTCCTTTTCACAATACCCCACAGATTTTCTATGGGGCTAAGGTCAGGGGAGTTGGCTGGCCAATTTAGAACAGAAATACCATGGTCCGTAAACCAGGCACGGGTAGATTTTGCGCTGTGTGCAGGCGCCAAGTCCTGTTGGAACCTGAAATCTCCATCTCCATAGAGCAGGTCAGCAGCAGGAAGCATGAAGTGCTCTAAAACTTGCTGGTAGACGGCTGCGTTGACCCTGGATCTCAGGAAACAGAGTGGACCGACACCAGCAGATGACATGGCACCCCAAACCATCACTGATGGTGGAAACTTTACACTAGACTTCAGGCAACGTGGATCCTGTGCCTCTCCTGTCTTCCTCCAGACTCTGGGACCTCGATTTCCAAAGGAAATGCAAAATTTGCTTTCGTCAGAAAACATGACTTTAGACCACTCAGCAGCAGTCCAGCTCTTTTTTTCCTTAGCCCAGGTGAGACGCTTTTCGCGCTGTTTCTTGGTCAACAGTGGCTTGACACGAGGTATGCGGCAGTTGAAACCCATGTCTTTCAAGCGTCTCTTGGTGGTGGATCTTGAAGCCCTGACTCCAGCAGCTGTCCACTCCTTGTGAATCTCCCCCACATTTTTGAATGGGTTTTTTTCACAATCTTGACTAGGGCGCGGTGATCCCTATCGCTTGTACACTTTTTTCTGACCACAGTTTTTCCTTCCCTTTGCCTCTCTATTAATGTGTTTGGACACAGAGCTCTGAGAACAGCCAGCCTCTTCTGCAATAACCTTTTGTGTCTTTCCCTCCTTGTGCAATGTGTCGATGGTCGCCTTTTGGACAGCTGTCAAATCTGAAGTCTTCCCCCATGTTTGTGTAGGCTTCAGAACTGGACTGAGAGACCATTTAAAGCCCTTTGCAGGTGTTTTGAGTTAATCAGCTGATTAGTTTGTGGCACCAGGTGTCTTCAAAATGTAACCCTTACACAATATTCTAATTTTGTGACACACGGAATTTTGGATTTTCATTTGTTGCCACTTCAAATCATCAAAATTAAATGAAATAAACATTTGAATGCATCAGTCTGTGTGCAATGAATAAATATAATGTACAAGTTACACCTTTTGAATGCAATTACTGAAATAAATCAAGTTTTTCAAAATATTCTAATTTACTGACTTTTACCTGTACATATGAGATGAGTAGTGCAAGATATGTAAACATGATTAAAGTGACTGTAAACATTATTAAAGTAACTAGTGTTCCATTTCTTAAAGTGGCCAGTGATTTCAGTAGGCAGCAGCCTCTAATGTGCTAGTGATGGCTATTTAACAGTCTGATGGCCTTGAGATAGAAGCTGTTTTTCATAATGTAACTGCTATAACAAAGATATGACTGTCTTCTAGACATAATGTAACTGCTATAACAAACTGTCTGTTCTCTGTCTTCTAGACATAATGTAACTGCTATAACAAACTGTCTGTTCTCTGTCTTCTAGACATAATGTAACTGCTATAACAAACTGTCTGTTCTCTGTCTTCTAGACATAATGTAACTGATATAACAAACTGTCTGTTCTCTGTCTTCTAGACATAATGTAACTGATATAACAAACTGTCTGTTCTCTGTCTTCTAGACATAATGTAACTGATATAACAAACTGTCTGTTCTCTGTCTTCTAGACATAATGTAACTGATATAACAAACTGTCTGTTCTCTGTCTTCTAGACATAATGTAACTGATATAACAAACTGTCTGTTCTCTGTCTTCTAGACATAATGTAACTGATATAACAAACTGTCTGTTCTCTGTCTTCTAGACATAATGTAACTGATATAACAAACTGTCTGTTCTCTGTCTTCTAGACATAATGTAACTGATATAACAAACTGTTCTCTGTCTCCACCACAACTCAGTATTGATGTGCAGTTCACTAACAATTAGTTATTTTAACAATAGAATGTTATTTATATGGGGGATACAATCTTCCCAGCTCTGCAGATTTTGCTGTGAAGAGACAGAATCATTAGATCATTTGTTTTGGTTCTGTCCATTTCTAGCTTGTTTTTGGACAAAAGTCCAGGAATGGCTAAAGGATTGCAAAATTTACCTGGAGCTAACCTTGCAGATAGCATTACTGGGTGATCTGAAAAGTCATAGTCAATCGATCAATAATATAATAATACTTTTAGCAAAATTATTTATTTTTAATTCACAATCTGTAGAAGCAATGAGAATAGAAAGATTCAGAACTTTTGTAAAACATCACAGTACAGTTGAAATATATATGGCAAATAGAAATCCTATATGGATGGTGTTAAGAGATAGATGGGAGGTGTTGAATGGAGTTGAAGGATGGGACTAATAACAAATAACAACAAATATTAACAAGATAACTAATAATGTAAGCATACTGTGTCCATAATAAGTATATAGGTTGTATGTTGGGAGCTTTTGGGAAAGAGCACAGTTAGAAAGATATGGCATATAGAAGCAAACCGGATGGACATCATGAAAATGATCGGAGAGGTTGAGAGTAGAAGAAGTTCAGGAGCAAAAACAAATAAAATAGAATTATTGTAAAATTGACTGTGTCCATAAAATGTAGATAGTAAGTATAAGCTGGAAGTAGAGGCCTAAGCATTGTTGTTCACTAATTTACCCCAAGTAGGGAAAGGATGGCGGGGTTGAAAAGTAATAAAGGGGAGTATATATATAAAAAACATGGGGGATTGGAAGTGATGCAGAAAATTACATTGATGGAAGTTACAATCTATCTGCAATATTAAGCTGATCTATTTCGTTTGGCCTGCTAGTGCTGACCACAATGAGTGCTCAGCGGCTCCAGAGACGTACTCCGACCACCAACTGTCTGGCATATGTCGCAGGGAAATAGATCATGAGTATAGAGAAGAAAAATACATGTTTAGAACTGATCATTGATCTCATGGTGCAAGAATGAAGGTAAATAATTGATTATTGAATGGTATGATGGACACAGCTTTGTAGAACCAAAACATATACAGCCTCTGCTCAACAAACCAAAACTTTTGGGGGGCTGCAGTTTATGAACCACATTGTGCTTATCACCCTCAAGACAGTCAAGCAATGCATTCCGCCAAGAGTAGTTCACAATCTAGTCCAAGAGTTGTTCACAATCTAGTCTGGTTGCAGCCACAACTAGACCTTGTTTCAAATGGATCAATCATGTTTTTATTTGTATGCCTGGCAGTCAATAAATGTAGATGGTTTAAACCTTTGACATGTCTCAGTCACACAGCTCCAATGAGCCCCTTATGGTGAATGACATGTGAACGAGAGAGGCTTGTAGAATCATTACTCTTTTGAGTTTTCAGTTCATCGTTCGCTGGTAGGGGGTTCCTGCATGCTTTGGGCATTACTGACTCAAATGAACGAAATTAGTTGAAAGATTTGTTCTTTTGACTGAATGAGTCTAAAAGATCAGAGTCAGTAAAAAGAGCCAAACTTTCCATCACTACAACTCGCTGGCTGGAGGCGGGACTTACAACTAGCAGGTGGAAGAGAATATCTCTGATTGGGTAGAAACGTAGGGGTGATTGAATGATGAGCTGTCAGACATTCTAAAGGGACAAACTAGGGTTGGATAGGGAAATACTAAATCTGAATGTGTGGCCGTTTTAACAATCATACCAGGATAGTCCACAATGGCACCCTATTCCCTATATAGTGTACTACTCATTTTATTACCATTCAATACCAAAAATAGTGCACTATAAAGGGAATAGGGTGCCATTTGTGATCCACACTAGCACTCCTCTTATCAGGCACTCTCTGTGTTTTCTGTTCATAGCACTGCAGACTGTCTGGGTACTTCTAAAGGTTTAGTGGTTGTGTTATACCTGCATGTACTGTATCCTGATAATATATACCCACTCTAGATCCCTCTGGATAAAAGGGCTTCAATGACTACAATGTAAAGGCAATGTAATGCCTAACCCTAAAGCTGTGTAATCCAAGTCAATGTAGTCAATGTGATGCCTAAACCTAAAGCTGTGTAGTCAATGTGTGTGTGTGTGTGTGTGTGTGTGTGACCCCTGTGTGACCCCAGGCTTCATGGTGAATGATGAGCTCCTCCAGCAGCTGGCCAACAGCAGGGCGGGGTCCATCCGTCCCCTGGTGATCCCCCGCACCACAGACACCTCGGCCCCCCTGGACTACCAGTCCCCTCCTGCTGAGGTAGAGGGCTGGCTGAGAGGGAAGGGCTTCACTGAGCCGTGAGTGGTGTAGTGGAGCTAGTTCAGTCAACTACAGTATACTTCATATACACTATACTTATGTCTATCCTTTCTAGCATGGCCATTATGAAGACCACCTTGCCTTACTCTGCCCTATCTCTCTCTCTCTATTCAGGACAGTAACACTTCTGACCACCTTACTCGGCCCTATCTCTCTCTCTCTATTCAGGACAGTAACACTTCTGACCACCTTACTCTGCCCTATCTCTCTCTCTCTATTCAGGACAGTAACACTTCTGACCACCTTACTCTGCCCTATCTCTCTCTCTCTATTCAGGACAGTAACACTTCTGACCACCTTACTCTGCCCTATCTCTCCCTCTCTATTCAGGACAGTAACACTTCTGACCACCTTACTCTGCCCTATCTCTCTCTCTCTCTATTCAGGACAGTAACACTTCTGACCACCTTACTCTGCCCTATCTCTCTCTCTATTCAGGACAGTAACACTTCTGACCACCTTACTCTGCCCTATCTCTCTCTCTCTATTCAGGACAGTAACACTTCTGACCACCTTACTCTGCCCTATCTCTCTCTCTCTATTCAGGAAAGTAACACTTCTGACCACCTTACTCTGCCCTATCTCTCTCTCTCTATTCAGGACAGTAACACTTCTGACCACCTTACTCTGCCCTATCTCTCTCTCTCTATTCAGGACAGTAACACTTCTGACCACCTTACTCTGCCCTATCTCTCTCTCTCTATTCAGGACAGTAACACTTCTGACCACCTTACTCTGCCCTATCTCTCTCTCTATTCAGGACAGTAACACTTCTGACCACCTTACTCTGCCCTATCTCTCTCTCTCTATTCAGGACAGTAACACTTCTGACCACCTTACTCTGCCCTATCTCTCTCTCTCTATTCAGGAAAGTAACACTTCTGACCACCTTACTCTGCCCTATCTCTCTCTCTCTATTCAGGACAGTAACACTTCTGACCACCTTACTCTGCCCTATCTCTCTCTCTCTATTCAGGACAGTAACACTTCTGACCACCTTACTCTGCCCTATCTCTCTCTCTCTATTCAGGACAGTAACACTTCTGACCACCTTACTCTGCCATATCTCTCTCTCTCTCTATTCAGGACAGTAACACTTCTAACCACCTTACTCTGCCCTATCTCTCTCTCCATTCAGGACAGTTACACTGCTGGGGAGACTCACTGGTGCTGAGCTCTTTGCCCTGAGTAAAGAGGACCTGCGTATGTTTTCACCAGAGGAGGGTGCCAGAGTGTACAGCCAGATGATGGTGCAGAAGGCTTTACTGGAGGTACAAGCAACCCCATTGACTGGTCACCCTATTGATTGGCAACCCCATTAACTAGCAACCACATTGACTGACAACCCCATTGACTGGCAACCCCATTGACTTGAAGCCCCATTGACTGGTAACCCCATACACTGGCAACCCCATTGACTGGTAACCCCATTGACTGGTAACCCCATTGACTGGCAACCCCATTTACTGGCAACCCTATTGACTGGCAACCCCATTCTCACCTGATTTACGCACCATTCTCACCCCATTCTCACCCCATTCTTTCCCCGATTCAACCCTATTCTCATCACATCTCCTGACTTATAGTGTTGTATCAAAACACATCACTTCCTCAGTACTCTTATTTCTCCTCTCCCTCTGTCTTCCTTCTCTTCTGGTTGACACAACTCTCACATTATAGATAGATCCTTGGTTCCCATCCTCTTCCCTCTCTCCTTCTCTCCCTCTCTCTCCTCTTCTCTCTCTCCTTCTCTCCCTCTCTCTCCTCTTCCCTCTCTCTCCTCTTCCCTCTCTCCTTCTCTCCCTCTCTCCTTCTCTCCCTCTCTCTCCTCTTCCCTATTCTGTGTGACTACAGGGAGTCTCTGGGAGTTTCTGGGTGCAGATGCAGCAATACTTCTAATGATGGACTTGTGTTAGATGTGTGCACACATTACATTTACATTTTCGTCGGGGGGTAGGGGGAGGGTAGAAGGATTACTTTTATCCTATCCCAGGCATTCCTTAAAGAGGTGGGGTTTCAAGTGTCTCCGGAAGGTGGTGAGTGACACATGAATCTCATACAATATATTGTTGGATGGACAAGGTTGTTTAAAACGTTAGTTATGTTAAAATGACTTTCTGTTTTATTGAATGAAGGGAGTGAAGGGAGTAATGTTCCAGTTCTGAATCTAACCAATATATTGTAGGGACCTTAACCCAACACCTAGAAAACTTGGTCAAGAGGTTCGGAACTCTTGGTGTAATGGTTAGGGCGTTGGCTTGACAGTTGCTGGACCAGGGTTTGAGTCCCGGTTAGGGCTACCACTGGGGCTGGGACTACATGTCAGCAGGGGGATGGCGCAAGGAAGGCGTCTCCATCAGAGACGCGTGTACTCATGAGGGACTTGGTAAAGAGAAGCGTGGGGACACACTCTCCAGAAGGAAGGGGGTAATGACCGTTACACCAAGAGGTCCGAAACCTCTTGACGAGGTCGCTAGGTGTTGGCTTGACAGTCGCTGGACTTGGGTTGGAGTCCCAGTCTGGACTACCCCCTGAGTTCACTACAATATCACATCACATACTGTCTCACTGAAAGTCAGAGTAGTTCACTCACATTTCATAATTTCACCAACCAGTAGTGACTTGTACTTTGCTACAGACAACATAGGCTAACGTTAGCAAAGTAACTCTACCAGCTCCCTAACATTAGCAAAGTAACTCTACTAGCTCCCTAACGTTAGCAAAGTAACTCTACTAGCTCCCTAACGTTAGCAAAGTAACTCTACTAGCTCCCTAACGTTAGCAAAGTAACTCTACTAGCTCCCTAACGTTAGCAAAGTAACTCTACTAGCTCCCTAACGTTAGCAAAGTAACTCTACTAGCTCCCTAACGTTAGCAAAGTAACTCTACTAGCTCCCTAACGTTAGCAAAGTAACTCTACTAGCTCCCTAACATTAGCAAAGTAACTCTACTAGCTCCCTAACGTTAGCAAAGTAACTCTACCAGCTCCCTAACATTAGCAAAGTAACTCTACTAGCTCCCTAACGTTAGCAAAGTAACTCTACTAGCTCCATAACATTAGCAAAGTAACTCTACTAGCTCCCTAACGTTAGCAAAGTAACTCTACCAGCTCCCTAACATTAGCAAAGTAACTCTACTAGCTCCCTAACGTTAGCAAAGTAACTCTACTAGCTCCCTAACGTTAGCAAAGTAACTCTACCAGCTCCCTAACGTTAGCAAAGTAACTCTACTAGCTCCCTAACATTAGCAAAGTAACTCTACTAGCTCCCTAACATTAGCAAAGTAACTCTACTAGCTCCCTAACATTAGCAAAGTAACTCTACTAGCTCCCTAACGTTAGCAAAGTAACTCTACCAGCTCCCTAACGTTAGCAAAGTAACTCTACTAGCTCCCTAACGTTAGCAAAGTAACTCTACTAGCTCCATAACAGACTGTATTTCCTCCTTTCTTTCTCCATTTCTATTAGGATGTCCGCAAATCCACAGAGCTGGAGGCAATGATGGAGAAACAGAAGCAGAAGGTGGACTTCCAGCTGGAGAGCAGGAGGCTGTGAACAACAACAAGCTATACACATGTATAACACTGATACACAGATATCACTAGTTGATGGACGCCAACACAATAACTTCACTGTCACTGATTAAGAGGACACACAAACTCACTAACATTGTCTGTATGGATACTCTGATACAGAGATTTACCTTTTAAAGGGATAGTTCACCCAAACTACAAAATGACTTGGTTTCCTTAAGGCGTCCACATGCTTCCCAGCTGAAACAGTTCAGAAGAGCTTGTGCATATATTATGATTACATTTTGTGACATTTTTGTTAGTTTTGGACTTCGGTGAGGTTTTCTTCGCCTGTTCGGGAAAATATTCATTGAGAAATACTGCACCAAAAATCTTAGTTAGATGTAAAATTGCGCAACTAAGATCTCCTCTGAAAAAATCTCAAAATTAATGACAGATTTCTTGAGTTACAGTATCTTAGATTAATTCTGACTATTTTGAGGAAGTGTATACTGGCTACGGCGTCTCAAAGTGGACAAACAGTACTATTGCCGCTTTTGTCTAGTTTTTCAAGTGAATGTCTTTTAATGGAGTATGCACACTCGTTCAGTGCGGCTAGACGAGTTCAGAAAACTGAAGCATGCTGACACCTTTACCCTGTAAGCAGTCTATGAACAAGGCAAGACAGCTATCCATGCTTTGGTTTTGTTTACTTGGCCATAGTCTCTAAATGCTAACTTCTTAGCATTTTTATCAAAGAAACAGGATGGCAATAGTCAAAACCAAGTCAATATCCCCAAATATTAGCATTTTATGTGTTTCATGGGGAAACTATCCATTTAGATTTGCCTTATTATTCTGTCTCACATAAGCTGCAAGACACTATTGCTCCTTTAAAATAATATTTATTTGATTTTGTTACATATCATGCTCCTTAACACTAGAAGCGCCTGTCCTTTCAGCCTATAAGAACCCACTAGAGAACATGGAGAACGTTTCCTGGAGTCCATTTAGCATATGTATCAGATGCAAATCAACCCTCAAGGTGGTCAAACATAAGAACCAAGGCTTGATAAATAGTGCATAAACTATTGTAAAAGGATTAATTGCATGAAGAAATATTTGTGGAAATATATCCATGAAAAAATATAACAACGATAGTTATTTGTTTAGATAGAGTAAAGGATATGTTTTGTATAATTCTACAAAGTCCTAGTGAAAAACGAAGGCCTAAAGCCAATTTTCAACACTTCCAGCCAATAATGCATCAACATTTTAACAGTCTAATAAATACATTTAATATATGCTTTCGGAAGAATAATACTTTGGTTGTGTTTATAAAGGTCTTAGGTAACATTAGAAAACTAAAAAACTTGTATTTCAAAGAACATAATAGCATTTTCATCAGTTTATGTTACTCTAGGCTATTAGTAAGTTGGGTTCATTAGTTTATGTTACTCTAGGCTATAAGTAAGACATGTTCATTAGTTTATGTTACTCTAGGCTATAAGTAAAAACGAAAAACCACTAGTTCAAGTCCATTAAAATGAAGTCCATTATAATTTAGTTTAGGCAGGTCTAAAGAAACATTTAGGAAATAAGAAAATGTATTTAAAAGGAAACAGAATAGCAAGTTTTACATGTATTATGTTACTAGTCTTTGCTTAGTATCCAGAGCAATGCTGCCGCAGGAGTGGTCATGTGCTGAACATATGGACAGCACAGCTATTCTTGGATCTGCAAAATATGTTCCTTCTGATACTATATATAAATCAAAAAGTTTTACCTGCATGTGACTCTGAAGAAGGATTTGATAAAGTGATGCTCCTTTCCCTGCATCTGTCAATTACAAGATGCAGCCATCTCTTCATGTACAGTTTGACAACTGATAAATTGTCACTCATCAGACTATTGTCAATGTAATCTTGTCTATAGGCTAACTCTTATTATGTGTGAAATTAGTTTAGGTTTAGGTGTAGTTTGATTGGCCGGCTGTGCAGGTCATAGTTTGTTTCCCCTTGCTCATCGACTTTGATAGAGTCAAGGATATGTTTTGCATTATTCTAAAGGCCTACTGCAACACATAACATGTTTTAGTTTACCTTACAATACATGCGATTAGTAACAGAGTTATAGTAAATAAAACAGTCCTGTAACAGCTTTTTACAAAGTAAAACGTAAAAGGGAATGGTATCACGGTCAAATTATTAACATGAGCACCAACGCTGGTAATAGGCATAACACAAACTCATCATTACAGTGTTGTTGTTCAACATTAAATCTACCTCTTCACCCAGGATACCAGTCCATACATTGGCTGTAAAAGTGGGAAAGAACAGACAAGCATATAACTGTAGCTATGTGGTCTTTACTTGAGTGTGTTTCAGCAGGGTGAGGTCAGACAGATGCTTCCAAGTCAGTGTTTTTCTGAACTCATAAAATCCTTTACACAATCTGATGGGATGGATGTTCAACCCCATTAAAATGACCATAGGGTATATATAAGTTACGGAATTATTATGGTGGATCAAACTGCACAGGTAGCCTACTTTTTGAAGTGATTTGTTTGACAATCAGATTAAAGCATCATCACACAACAGATAAATGAAACAGCCTGCGTACACTTCGAAAAACAACAGTAAACGGATAAGATGTTTACATGCCACAGTATCCCGTCTAAGATCAGCATTTTCCAGGCATTTTATCCTGGTTTCTCATAACCAGGATACAAGCTTTTTTGGGTTATTGTAAACGGGATATGATGTTTATATGGTTCAACTCAAAAACGGAATACTTGAGTATCGGAATGATAATGGGATATTGCGGTGTGCATGTAAACATGGTCACTGTTGTAAAGTCTAGTTACAGCAGGTGTTTACTGCCATCTAGTGGAATATATCAATAAAACACTTTATCAGGGTGGGGAGAAGGCTGAGCTGAAACTGTAGAATTGTTATTTTGTACAGGATCCATTTTGAGACGACAGAGCAGAAAACACTATATGGAGAAAAGTAAAAAATGAAGTAAGTATTTCTAAGTATTTCTGAACAAGTTATCAAGCGTGACCATGGTCACAATTCTATCGCAATTGCTGATCAGATGTTAGAATGCATTAGGCAGACGGTAACAGTCAGTCAGATTAGGCTAGCATAGGCCTATTCAGTTCATATCCATATTATTAATATTTGATTCAGGTGATTGAAATTACGACGCCCATCCTCAGCAGGCTACTGGGCAACAGAAGCACTTTTTACCTTGAAATCGCCTTGCTATTCATGTTAAATAAATTAATCTGACAATTTGAACTAAACCAGCTGCTAAATCGTTCAGTTTACATCTAGCCTACATCTTGTCTAGGCTGCTGTAGGCTATCTGAAATTAGATGTAGGCCTATCAGGGCTATCAGGGGCTATTTTTTTGGGCTCGTTTTCAGGCCTTGTGGGCGAGTTTTGAGTAGCCTTGGGCTACAAAAAGTCATTGCATTAAATCACCGGACTGTTTGGATGTGGCTGTTAGTAAACGTTTTATTTCTAAGAGATAATGAATAAAATACAACAATAGACATTCAATAATTAGTTAACACTGTGTTAACCACAACCAACATGCTACATCTCTGTTTAGGGGTCAGTGCTCTAAAATGGGTCTTTCTGGGGAGAGAGAGGGGGGGGCCCTGCCTCTAAAATGAGTCTCTCTGGTGAGAGAGAGGGGGGAGGCCCTGCCTCTAAAATGAGTCTCTCTGGGGAACATGACACCAAAGCTAAGAGGTGAGATGACAATATTGTTTAAGAATTTATATTCCAAAACGCTATATACTCTTTTTTTTCACATTTGTGTTTTTTCATCAGAAATTATTGCTTAATATAACTGTTCTGGATTTTAGATGTGTATGAAATTTTTGTTGTTGTTGTTGCACAACGCTATATATCCATTGTTTAGTTGGAATGGAATGTTCGTATCCTGTATATTTGACTGTGATATGTGGTTGTCTCACCTGGCTACCTTAAGATGAATGCATTTACAGATTACATCTTAATTTGACCCAGTTTCTCACAGCAGGAAAATAATCCTGCAGCAACAGCAATTATTATGTGGATTATAATTAAGGGACATTTTTTGTAGGGGTTGATCCATTTTTCATCAGGGCAACATTTCTAAGTGTAAATTACCCACTTTAGAAGCCTTCATAAAGCCTTGTAGTGGTTTAATAATTTATTTAACAAATAAAAGCTAATTTACCAATCATTTCTGAAAATGGATATATAGTGTTTTGGAATGAAACTCTTCTTATGTTTCCCAATCTGAGCTCAGAGTAAATGAGCAATCGAACGTTTGTCTCTGTTGTGTTGAAGCTCAATCAAGCAGGAGAGACCAGCCTCTCCTGTACCCAGCTGTGTGTCCATGAAGAGTGACAAGTCGATGCATCATCCTATAGCGTTTAAAGAGGGATACTTTTCTAGTGAACAGAGGTAAGAAGAACTCATGGGTCATGATCAGTGAGTTAAACTACACTGTCTCTAGTCATTTCTCCTCTCCCATTTTCCCATTTATATTCATAATCCATAGGCTAATCCTTTTTTTCCATTTTCATAGTCCTAAAACAATATTAAACAAACACAACATTCCCTGTGTGTGCGTGTGTGTCTGTGTGTGTGTGTGTGTGTGTGTGTGTGTGTCTGTGTGTGTGTGTTTGTGCGTGTTTGTGTCTGTGTGGGTGTGTGTATGTGGAGGGGGGCCCTGCCTCTAAAACGCTATATACTCTTTTTTTTCACATTTGTGTTTTTTCATCAGAAATTATTGCTTAATATAACTGTTCTGGATTTTAGATGTGTATGAACATTTTTGTTGTTGTTGTTGCACAACGCTATATATCCATTGTTTAGTTGGAATGGAATGTTCGTATCCTGTATATTTGACTGTGATATGTGGTTGTCTCACCTGGCTACCTTAAGATGAATGCATTTACAGATTACATCTTAATTTGACCCAGTTTCTCACAGCAGGAAAATAATCCTGCAGCAACAGCAATTATTATGTGGATTATAATTAAGGGACATTTTTTGTAGGGGTTGATCCATTTTTCATCAGGGCAACATTTCTAAGTGTAAATTACCCACTTTAGAAGCCTTCATAAAGCCTTGTAGTGGTTTAATAATTTATTTAACAAATAAAAGCTAATTTACCAATCATTTCTGAAAATGGATATATAGTGTTTTGGAATGAAACTCTTCTTATGTTTCCCAATCTGAGCTCAGAGTAAATGAGCAATCGAATGTTTGTCTCTGTTGTGTTGAAGCTCAATCAAGCAGGAGAGACCAGCCTCTCCTGTACCCAGCTGTGTGTCCATGAAGAGTGACTGGTCTATGGATCAACCTATAGTGTTTAGAGAGGGAGACTTTTCTAGTGAACAAAGGTAAGAAGAACTCATGGGTCATGATCAGTGAGTTAAACTACACTGTCTCTAGTCATTTCTCCTCTCCCATTTTCCCATTTATATTCATAATCCATAGGCTAATCCTTTTTTCAATTTTCATAGTCCTAAAACAATATTAAACAAACACAACATTCCCTGTGTGTGTCTGTGTGTGTGTGTGTGTGTGTGTCTGTGTGTGTGTGTTTGTGCGTGTTTGTGTCTGTGTGGGTGTGTGTATGTGGAGGGGGGCCCTGCCTCTAAAACGCTATATACTCTTTTTTTTCACATTTGTGTTTTTTCATCAGAAATTATTGCTTAATATAACTGTTCTGGATTTTAGATGTGTATGAACATTTTTGTTGTTGTTGTTGCACAACGCTATATATCCATTGTTTAGTTGGAATGGAATGTTCGTATCCTGTATATTTGACTGTGATATGTGGTTGTCTCACCTGGCTACCTTAAAATGAATGCATTTACAGATTACATCTTAATTTGACCCAGTTTCTCACAGCAGGAAAATAATCCTGCAGCAACAGCAATTATTATGTGGATCATAATTAAGGGACATTTTTTGTAGGGGTTGATCCATTTTTCATCAGGGCAACATTTCTAAGTGTAAATTACCCACCTTAGAAGCCTTCATAAAGCCTTGTAGTGGTTTAATAATTTATTTAACAAATAAAAGCTAATTTACCAATCATTTCTGAAAATGGATATATAGTGTTTTGGAATGAAACTCTTCTTATGTTTCCCAATCTGAGCTCAGAGTAAATGAGCAATCGAATGTTTGTCTCTGTTGTGTTGAAGCTCAATCAAGCAGGAGAGACCAGCCTCTCCTGTACCCAGCTGTGTGTCCATGAAGAGTGACAAGTCGATGCATCATCCTATAGTGTTTAGAGAGGGAGACTTTTCTAGTGAACAGAGGTAAGAAGAACTCATGGGTCATGGTCAGTGAGTTACAGTTTTTTACAATCACTTTGGCACTAATTTCAGAACCTTGACGTCATTTTTCAAAACTCTAGACACAAAACTCACAACCAATGATCAAAATGCACATTTTTCAAAACTCTAACACTTTTTTCAATTGCTTGGATACAATACACATAAAACTAAGATCATTTGTTCATTTAACAAAAATCACCTGTTCAATATGACACAACTTAACATCAAAGTACTACTATTTCAAAAGGCAATTCACACATTACATTTCAGATGAGTGTCTATTCATTTCATTACAATTATCCAACTATCAATTGATACAACTTCTCAAAATGATAAGTAACTGTTGCATTACTCTTAATGCATAGTTGTATGGAAACAGACAAACAATATTCCATGATCATGAAAGTTTCAAGATAACGAGATTCATTGTCACCAATTAGCGTGGAGCATGAACCAATTAGACTACATTATCTATGGATGTAATATTATATCTATCATCATTCTTTATCAGACACCGTTTCTATGGTCCCATGTACCACCTTTTCAGACTATTTACAGTATTGACAGTACTGCACTGTATGGATGAAGGCCCTTGTAATTGCTTGTCCAATTCTGCCAACTTGTTACTGATGATTGAGTTCACATTATGGAACGAGTATATAAAGAATTGATTGGGATCCACTTGCAACAATATAGCGATACGTACTGTAACATGGAGCCGGCAGGTGATCCAGGTCACAATAGAGGTCATGCAGTGGTGGGAGGAAGACGAGGAAGACGTGTTGGTCAAAGGAATGGCAGGGGACAAGCATCCCTTCTGAGAGGTGGTCGTGGGCCTCGTTTGAGAGGTGTGGGGGAACGTGGTAGAGGACAAGGCCACGGACCAAGACAGCGGCAGCAACAGCAAAGAGTGTCCAATGAAATCAGAGCAAGCATGGTTTCAGGCCCATGCACAATTTACCACCCTGTATTTACCCCCATACTCTCCTTTCCTTAACCCGATTGAGGAATTTTTCTCCACATGGAGATGGAAGGTTTATGATAGGCGCCCTCATGAACAAGTCACTTTTCTCCAGGCCATGGATGACACATGCAATGACATCACGGCAGACCAGTGTCAGGCCTGGATTCGCCATGCCCGAAGGTTTTTTCCAAGATGTTTGGCTGTCACGCCCTGGCTTTGGGACTCTTATATGTTGAGCCAGGGTGTGTAGATTCTATGTGTTTGTGTTCTGTGTTTAAGATCTAGTTCATGTGTTTCTATGTTGGCCGGGGTGGTTCTCAATCAGAGGCAACGTGAATCAGCTGTTGCTTGTTGTCTCTGATTGGGAACCATACTTAGGCAGCTGTTTGGCACTTGTGTTTTGTTACCAAGGACTTCACGTATCGTTTTGTTGTTTTTGTTAGTGTGGTTAATATTTAAATAAAGTATGTTCGCATTCCACGCTGCGCATTGGTCCGCTTCATTTGACGATCGTGACAGAAGATCCCACCTATACTGGACCAAGCAGCGTGTTTCGGAGCTAACGCCGGGTAAGGAGATGGAGAAGTTGGCGATGGCCCAGGTGGGCCAATGGTGGTCCTGGGAGGACATGTTTGAGGGCAGAGGATCATGGGCAAAGGTTAAAGCCTTGGCGAGAGAGGAGGTACGGCGCCAACAGTGTCGTCGTCGGACAGGCGAGAGGCAACCCCAATACATTTTTAGGGGGGGGGCACATGGCATGGACGACGGGGCTGCTGGAGGCAGATAAGGGGCGAGTTTGTGGACGAGGAGAGAAGGCCACCGGGTTACGGAAGCCATTGGTGATTAGAGGGAGGGAAAGTGTAGAGGCACGGCGAGAGGTACTGAAGTGTGTTGCCAGTCCGGTCCGGCCTGTTCCTGATCCCCGTATAAGGCCAGTGGTTTGTGTTCCCAGTGCGGTCCGGCCTGTTCCTGTCCCTCGCACCAAGCCTGTGATGCGCGTCGCCAGCCCGGTCCGGCCTGTTCCTGCCCCTCGCACCAAGCCAATGGTGCGCGTCGCCAGCCCGGGCCCGGCCTGTTCCTGCTCACCGCACCAAGCCAATGGTGCGCGTCGCCAGCCCGGCCCGGCCTGTTCCTGCTCCCCGCACCAAGCCAATGGTGCGCGTCGCCAGCCCGGCCCGGCCTGTTCCTGCTCCCCGCACCAAGCCTGTGGTGCGCATCGTCAGCCCGGTCCGGCCCGTTCCTGCTCCCCGCACCAAGCCAGGGGTGCGCGTCGTCAGCCCGGTCCGGCCCATTCCTGCTCCCCGCACCAAGCCTGTGGTGCGCATCGTCAGCCCGGTCCGGCCCGTTCCTGCTCCGCGCACCAAGCCTGTGGTGCGCGTCGTCAGTCTGGCACAGCCCGTGCCCGTTTCACCGGTGCCTGGTCAGGTACCGGTCAGCTGCTCCGCACCGGAGCCTAAGCAATCCGCTCCACCGATGTCCAGACCAGCTCCAGCCAGCGGGGCCAGACCAGACCAGGGGCACTACGGGGGGGTTATTAGAGGGTGGTGGTCACGCCCGGAGCCGGATCCGCCTCCGAGGAGGAATGCCCACCCGGCCCTCCCCTGTTCGGTTTATGTTTGGCGCGGTCGCAGTCCGCACCTTTGGGGGTACTGTCACGCCCTGGCTCTGGGACTCTTATATGTTGAGCCAGGGTGTGTAGATTCTATGTGTTTGTGTTCTGTGTTTAAGATCTAGTTCATGTGTTTCTATGTTGGCCGGGGTGTTTCTCAATCAGAGGCAACGTGAATCAGCTGTTGCTTGTTGTCTCTGATTGGGGACCATACTTAGGCAGCCGTTTGGCACTTGTGTTTTGTGGGATCTTGTTCCGTGTTGGTTTGTGGCTGTTACCAAGGACTTCACGTATCGTTTTGTTGTTTTTGTTAGTGTGGTTAATATTTAAATAAAGTATGTTCCCATTCCACGCTGCGCATTGGTCCGCTTCATTTGACGATCGTGACATTGGCTAATGAAAACATCCATTGTGATGTAGATGAGAACCTGTGGCCAAATCCACAAGACAGAGTTTATGAAAATGTAGAAGTACAGTAATCACTCCTATGTTTTGCTTTTTACAGTACAAGCAAGAAAGTTGAGGAACACTGCATTTGATGTTTTACAGTACTGTATCGTTTTTCATCAACATATTTCAGATTTTGTTAAATGATTCCACTGTGTCTGTAGTATTCTCTCTACTACAGCAGTACTTTTACAGGGATGTATTTACATGTAGTACCATAATGAAACATGTATCACCTATTTTGTACTACAATATCTAATGATTGTACGAACAATGACACAGTGAAACTATCGGTTGCTTGTGTGTGGGTGATCTAAATTAACGTTTCATTGGTATTTCACAATACATTTGTTTTTTTGAACCAATGATTGTGCAAGTCAGGGGCGGTGTGTTCATTAGGGCGATATGGGCGACGCACTGCCAAACGGGAAAAGGAAGGGATTTTTTTTCTAATCAATTATATCACGGCAACAGTAGTTTTCAGTGTTCTAATATAGACGTCTGATCTGCCACTAAATGTCCAATCAGGCTAAAGTCGTGCTTCAAATGGCCCCGCCCCTTTTGGGGCGATTTCAGTCAGGTTGAAAATCGCCCAGGAGTCTCTCATAGACTATCATGTAAAATATATATTTTTTCAAATATCAGAGCTTTCAATACAATCTCTATGGGTTCCGGGAGGGCTTGCAATTACGCGCTTTCGTCATACGTAACATAAGTAACCATGAACATAACTAAGAAAAGAGCGGGTAGCAGCGTCAATCAATTCACGTACAACTGTCAAGATGGCTAGCTTTGCGAGGCAAAGATGAAACTGAGGGCTCCACCAACCCTGGTATTTTTCTTGGACTTGTCAACTTTGTGGCACAATTAGATGAGGTGTTTGATGACCATCTTAAAAATGCTAAAGTTTTCAAGGGCACATCAAAGACCATTCAAAACGAGCTACTGGAGTGTATGCTAGCGGTCATGAGGGAACATATTGTGGAGGAGGTGAAGTCGGCGAACTTCGTAGCTATCCAAGCTGACGAGACCACGGACGTTTCTACACAGACACAGCTGGTGCTTGTGCTGAGGTACATAGATAGCAACCACAAAGTGCAGGAGCGCTTTTTTGAGTTCCTTCCCATCTCGGAATCAACCTCAGTCTCAATCGCCAGTGTGCTTTTGGAGAGACTGAACGGTCTTTTTGCCGACGACAAGAAAGTCAAACTCATTGCGCAAGCTTACGATGGAGCCAGTGTGATGAGGTGAGAGAAGGCTGGTGTGCAGCAAAAGGTGCGTGATCATTTCAAGAATGCCCATTACGTGCATTGCTATGCGCATCAGCTGAATTTGATCATGCAGCAAGCTAGCTAGAACAGTTTCAGTACAAGTAATGTAGCCTCTCTCTCTCTTTGTCCCTCCCTCCCTGTCTCTTTAACACACACACGCCCAAATCAGTTCACAGTTGATGTTGTTTAAAATAGTTATTTTTCATTTAAAAAAAAGTAAAAAATAAATAAAAAATCTGTTCATGTTCATTTTTACAAATCTATACAATTGGCCAGAATATGGTTGTTCATATTTACAAATCTATACAATTGGCCAGAATATGGTTGTTCATTTTTACAAAGCCATACAGATAGCTGTGTTTACCTTTTCTAGAAAAAAAATTCAAATTCAGTTTTCAGGCAAAATGTCTATCACTGTTCATTTTCACAAATCTATACAAGAGGGCAGAATATGGAAGTCTATAAAAATTTCTTATTACCAATAACTTGCATCAATGTTTTCAGTAGCCTCTATCAAAAGCTCCTGCTTGCTTGTTGTGAATTATGCTCAGGTGCACATATTTCCAATTCAACCATGAGGCCTTTTTGAAGCAAGTAATGTGTATATCAGTATTGACTTATATGCTGCCCCTGTCTTCATGTTGTTGCTGGACATATCTTTTTTAAAATGTGTGTAGGTCACCTAAATCATCAGAAAAATTGCCCCCCCTGAGAATTTTTTCAGGAGCCGCCACTGGTGCAAGTGCAAGATTTCTTTAAAGAAATGAATGCACAATGCAATGTTTTGAACATTGGACAGCCTGTGTTACAAGTGATGACCGTTTTGAGTTTTGTGTCTAGAGTTTTGAAAAATTACGTCAAGGTTCTGAAATTAGTGCCAAAGTGATTGTAAAAAACTGTAAACAACACTGTCTCTAGTCATTTCTCCTCTCCCATTTTCCCATTTATATTCATAATCCATAGGCTAATCCTTTTTTCCATTTTCATAGTCCTAAAACAATATTAAACAAACACAACATTCCCTGTGTGTGCGTGTGTGTCTGTGTGTGTGTGTGTGTGTGTGTGTCTGTGTGTGTCTGTGTGTGTGTGTGTGTGTTTGTGCGTGTTTGTGTGTGTGTGTGCGTGTGGGTGTGTGTGTGTGTGTGTATCTGTGTTTTTGTGTGTGTGCATGTGTCTGTGTGTGTGTGCGTGTGTGTGTGCGTGTGCGTGTGTCTGTGTGTGTGTGTTTGTGTGTCTGTGTGTGTGTGTCTGTCTGTGTGTGTGTGTGTGTGTGTGTGTGTCTGTCTGTCTGTCTGTCTGTCTGTCTGTCTGTCTGTCTGTCTGTCTGTCTGTCTCTGTCTGTCTCTGTCTGTCTCTGTCTGTGTGTGTGTGTGTGTGTGTGTGTGTGTGTGTGTGTGTGTGTACTCTCCATGTTCAGTGATCCTGTTATGAACATGGACGTCCTGAGGAAAATGAACCAGAAGGAGCTTGCTGACACACTGGAGAAAAGTAAGAGCTGTCTGCATCATATTGAATGCTGTTTTATAACAAACATTTAATAGCTGTAGCTAAAGTAGCTGTGTAACTCAATGATATGGTAGCAGCCTTAACACAACACCTAGTGACCTCGTCAAGTAGCAGCAGGGTTGTGTTAGTGAGAGAGAGAGAGAGAGAGAGAGAGAGACAAAACATTAATAATACCATCAATAATACCAATAATAATATAATCAGTCACACCAATGCATTATCGAACAATTTATACATTTATACAGTCAGTTAAGAGAATAAATTATTATAATGTAAAACCTTATAACACTGTCCTACAATACTGCAGGCATTAAAACAGACCTAATATGAATATCCTCAATATCCTTCATTCAGATGAGCTTGCTGTGATTTGCCAACTTAAACTCAAATCTAATCTAAAGAAGAATTTTCAATGTGTATTTGAGGGGATCGCTAAACAAGGAAACCCAACACTTCTCAATAACATCTACACGGAGCTCTACATCACAGAGGGTGGAACAGGAGAGGTCAATAATGAACATGAGCTGAGACAGATTGAGACAACAACCAGGAAACAAGCAAGACCAGAGACTGCAATCAAATGTAACGACATCTTCAAACCCTTAACTGGACAAGACAAACTTATCAGAACTGTGCTGACAAAGGGAGTCGCTGGCATTGGAAAAACAGTCTCTGTGCAGAAGTTCATTCTGGACTGGGCTGAAGGAAAAGCAAATCAGGATGTCCAATTTGTATTTTCATTCCCTTTTCGGGAGCTGAATTTGATGAAAGGGGAAAAACACACTTTGATTGAACTTCTCAATCACTTCTCAATGGAAACCAAAGAATCAAGAATCTCCAACTACGACAAGTACAAAGTTCTGTTCATCTTTGATGGTCTGGATGAGTGCCGACTGCCCCTAGACTTCCAGAAGAACAAGATATGTTGTGACGTCACAAAGTCAACCTCAGTGGATGTTCTGCTGACAAATCTCATCAAGGGAAATCTGCTTCCCTCTGCTCTCTTCTGGATAACTACCCGACCTGCAGCAGCCAATAAGATCCCTTCAGTGTGTGTTGACCAGGTGACAGAGGTACGAGGGTTCAATGACCCACAGAAGGAAGAGTATTTCAGGAAGAGATTCAGTGATGAGGACATGGCCAGCAGAATCATCTCACATATAAAGACATCAAGGAGCCTCCACATCATGTGCCACATTCCAGTCTTCTGTTTGATTTCTGCAATAGTCCTAGAACACATGCTGAAACATAAGAGAGAAGAGATGCCCAAGACTCTGACTGAGATGTACACACACCTTGTGGAGTTTCATACCAAACAGAAGAATGAAAAGTATCTTGGGAAAGAAGAGACAGGTCCACACTGGAATAAAGAGAGCATTCTGTCACTGGGAAAACTGGCTTTTCAACAGCTTGTGAAAGGCAATCTGATTTTCTATGAAGAAGACCTGAAAGAGGCTGGCATTGATGTCAATGAAGCCTCATTGTACTCAGGATTGTGCACACAGCTCTTTAAAGAGGAATGTGGGCTGTACCAGGACAAGGTGTACTGCTTCGTGCATCTGAGCATTCAGGAGTTTCTGGCTGCTGTATATGTGTTCCTTTCATTCATCAACAACAATGAGAATCTAGTTGCCAATCCTCAATCAATGTCCAGAAACTTTTATGCGCTGTTCAGAGGCAAGCCTGAAGTTACTTTCTACAAGAGAGCTGTGGATAAAGCCTTACAAAGTGAGACAGGAAACTTGGACCTTTTCCTCCGCTTCCTTCTGGGCCTCTCACTGGAGTCCAATCAGAAGCACTTACGAGGTCTACTGACAAAGACAGGCAGCTCACAGAGCCATGAAGAAACAGTCAAGTACATCAAGAAGAAAATCAGGGAGAATCCCTCTCCAGAGAGGTGTATCAATCTGTTCCACTGTCTGAATGAACTGAATGACCATTCTCTAGTGGAGGAGATCCAAAGCTACCTGAGCTCAGGAAGTCTCTCAGAAGCCAAACTGTCACCTGCGCAGTGGTCAGCTCTGGTCTTTGTGTTGCTGACTTCAGAAAATGAGCTGGATGTGTTTGACCTGAAGAAATACTCCAGATCAGAGGAAGGTCGTCTGAGGCTGCTGCCAGTGGTCAAATCCTCTAGAGCTGCTCTGTGAGTACATACAATGAAATTGAAGTACTAATCATCAGGAAGAAATATTCAGTTTGGAGAAAAATATATATTATTGAAAAACATATTGAATCAATGCATGTGATTTAGAATTACAATATGACCATACAATTCTAGGAGACGGAAGATGAGTCTATATGTTGTTTAGGAGAATAAACCAAATGCATCTGCCATTGTCCTTCTACACTACTGGTGTTAAATTAACAGTGTGTTTGTGACATCATGATGATCTCTCTGTCAGGCTGTCAGACTGTGGAGTCACAGAGAAAGGCTATGCTTCTCTAGTCTCAACTCTGAAGTCAAACCCCTCACATCTGAGAGAGCTGGATCTGAGTAACAATAACCTGAAGGATTCAGGAGTGAAGCTGCTCTCTGCTGGACTGGGGAATCCCCACTGTAAACTGGAGACTCTGAGGTCATTATTTCTGTAGTTGGTCAACAAGTGATAACTGTTCACCAGATCCACATGTGTTTACCAGGCACACATAGTCCACACCATATGTGTTTGGACAGTGAAGCTAACAGTTTTAAATTTGGCGCTATGCTCCAGCATTTTGGATTTAATATAGAATGTTTCATATTAGGCGACAGTACAGAATCTCACCTTTTATTTGAGGGTATTCATACATATCTGTTTCACCATTTATAAATACATTCTGAATTGTGAATAATGATGATTGAAAAAGTTAAAAAGAAATAAAGATCATACCCCCAAAATGCCAACCTCTCCTGTTATTGGTAATGGTAACATGTTTTGTTGTAGCCTCTGTAACTTTCTCACTAATTATTATTCATCATTCATTCATGATTTTCTTAATCTTGGCATATTTATTAATTTAGTTGTGTTTAGAAACATGTTATCTACTCACTTAGAAATACAATTATTCCAGTCATCATCCACCATTCAGTTATTATTGGGCAAAACATAACCCAAAACACAACCAAAATATACTGCAAATGCATCAATGTCACATCATATAAAACATTTGATCTCAAATCTAAAATGCTGGATTATAGAGCCACATTTAAAATGTTGGCTTCACAGCCAAAATAGATATGGTGTGGACTGTATACTCAATACAATCTAAATCGGATACCCCACTGTCTGTCTTTTGACTGATACTGGTTTTTAAACTGGTCTGGTCAGTCTACTCAAATATTTGTACTATATGTTTTTGTCTCTACAAGCAGTACTTCGATAATTTGTCATTTTTAAAAATGATACATCAATTTATGAATAGATACAGTGGGTTTCATGTCATTGGTATATCTGAAAATATTACCATTGTATTTTTACCACCAAAGAATAGCAGTGTAATTTGAAATGATTTTACCCTTTGCAGCCTGTCATGGTGTCTAGTCACAGAGGAAGGCTGTGCTTATAATATAATTTGCCATTTAGCAGACGCTTTTATCCAAAGCGACTTACAGTCATGCGTGCATACATTCTTTTTTTTTTGTGTGAATGGGTGGTCCCGGGGATTGAACCCACTACCTTGGCATTACAAGCGCTGTGCTCTACCAGCTGATCCAAACATACAGAGGACATTCTCTGGTCTCAGCTCTGAGGTCAAACCCCACACTTTATTTGTGCACGGTAACAGTGTAAACAGGGAAAGCGTAACATTTTAATACAACCTGTCTGTCATTGTATTTCTTCTGTGTTGGCAGACTAACTGGCTGTGAACTCACAGACACATCCTGTGAAGTGTTCGCCTCAGCTCTCAGTTCAAACCCCTCACACCTGAGAGAGCTGGACTTGAGTAACAATGACCTGAAGGATTCAGGAGTGAAGCTGCTCTCTGCTGTACTGGGGAATCCCCACTGTAAACTGGAGACTCTGAGGTCAGTATTCATGTAGTTGGTCAACAAGTGAGAACTGTTCACTAGATCCACGTGTTTACCAGGCACACATAGTCCAAACCATATGTGTTTGGACAGTGAAGCTTACAGTTTTAAATTTGGCGCTATGCTCCAGCATTTTGGATGTAACTGAGTCAGGTTTGTAGGCCTCCTTGCTCGCACACGCGTTTTCAGTTCTGCCCACACATTTTCTGTATGATTGAGGTCAGGGCTTTGTGATGGCCACTCAAATACCTTTACTTTGTTGTCCTTAAGCCATTTTGCCACAACTTTGAAGTATGCTTGGGGTCATTGTCCATTTGGAAGACCCATTTGCGACCAAGCTTTAACTTCCTGACTGATGTCTTGAGATGTTGCTTCAATATATCCACATAATTTTCCTTCCTCATGATGCCATCTATTTTTTGAAGTGCACCAGACCCTCCTGCAGCAAAGCACCCCCACAGCATGATGCTGCATGCTGATGTGCTTCATGTCAGTAGCTGAGTGTAGATGCGGTGTGGAAATCAAGCGCAGGAAACACGGGCGTTCGTGAACAGACTTTAGTAAACAAAAGCAGCACCAAACAGGCGAACAGCCAACCCAACCGGGAGGCAAAATACAAATTACGCACAATAAACACAGTGTGTAAAATGACGATAGCGCACACAGTGCGGACTGTCGAAAAACAACAAAACACGAGAGTAATACGGAGAGCAACAGCTTGACAATAAACAATACCACATAACACCTGGCCCCACACACGAAAACTAAATAGGCAACCAAATCAAACACTAACAAGGGACAGGTGTACAAACAGACAAAACCAAACAAACATGAAACATGGAACGGTGGCAGCTAGTACTCCGGGGACGACGACCGCCGAAGCCTGCCCGAACAAGGAGGAGGAGCAGCCTCGGCCGAAACCGTGACACTTCACTGTTGGGATGGTGTTCTTTGGCTTGCAAGCATCCCCCTTTTTCCTCCAAACATAACGATGGTCATTATGGCCAAACAGTTCTATTTCTGTTTCATCAGACCAGAGGACATTTCTCCAAAATGTACGATCTTTGTCCCCATGTGCAGTTGCAAACCGTAGTCTGGCTTTTTTATGGCGGTTTTGGAGCAGTGGCTTCTTCCTTGCTGAGCGGCCTTTCAGGTTATGTCGATATAGGACTCGCTTTACTGTGGATATAGATCCTTTTGTACCTGTTTCCTCCAGCATCTTCACAAGGTCCTTTGCGGTTGTTCTGGGATTGATTTGCACTTTTCGCACCAAAGTATGTTCATCTCGAGGAGACAGAACACGTCTCCTTCCTGAGCGGTATGACGGCTGCGTGGTCCCATGGTGTTTATACTTGCGTACTATTGTTTGTACAGATGAACGTGGTACCTTCAGGCATTTGGAAATTGCTCCCAAAGATGAACCAGACTTGTGGAGGTCTACCATTTTTTTCTGAGGTCTTGGCTGATTTCTTTTGATTTTCCCATGATGTCAAGCAAAGAGGCACTGAATTTGAAGGTAGGCCTTGAAATACATCCACAGGTACACCTCCAATTGACTCAAAAATGTACATTTTTCTTCTAAAGCCATGACATCATTTTCTGGAATTTTCCAAGCTGTTTAAAGGCACAGTCAACTTAGTGTATGTAAACTTCTGACCCACTGGAATTGTGATACAGTGAATTATAAGTGAAATAATCTGTCTGTAAACAATTGTTGGAAGAATTACTTGTGTCATGCACAAAGTAGATGTCCTAACCGACTTGCCAAAACTATAGTTTGTTAACAAGAAATTTGTGGAGTGGTTGAAAAACAAGTTTTAATGACTCCAACCTAAGTGTGTGTAAACTTCCAACTTCAACTGTATCTGACAATGTGGAAAAAATATACTGGAACTGTATTTTCACCACCAACGAATAACAGTGTAATTTGAAATGATTTTAGAGGAAGACTGTGCTTCTCTGGTCTCAGCTCTGAGGTCCAACCCCACACATTATTTGTGCACGGGAACAGTGTAAACAGGGAAAGCTAAGCGTAACATTTTAATACAACCTGTCTGTCATTGTATTTCTTATGTGTTGGCAGACTTACTGGCTGTAAACTCACAGACACATCCTGTGAAGTGTTAGCCTCAGTTTTCAGTTCAAACCCCTCACACCTGAGAGAGGTGATCTGAGTAACAATGACCTGAAGGATTCAGGAGTGAAGCTTCTCCCTGCTGGACTGGGGGATCCCCACTGTAAACTGGAGACTCTGAGGTCAGTATTCCTGTAGTTGGTCAACAAGTGATAACTGTTCACCAGATCCACATGTGTTTACCAGGCACACATAGTCCACACCATGTGTGTTTGGACAGTGAACAGTTTTAAATTTGGCGCTATGCTCCAGCATTTTGGATTTAATATAGAATGTTTCATATTAGGCGACAGTACAGAATCTCACCTTTTATTTGAGGGTATTCATACATATCTGTTTCACCATTTATAAATAAATTGTGAATTCTGAATAATGATGATTGAAAAAGTTAAAAAGAAATAAAGATCATACCCCTAAAATGCCAACCTCTCCTGTTATTGGTAATAGTAACATGTTTTGTTGTAGCCTCTGTAACTTTCTCACTCATTATTATTCATCATTCATTCATGATTTTCTTAATCATGGCATCATCAGGATATATTCAGTAGTGTTTAGAAACATGATATCTACTCATTTAGAAGGAAAATTACTCCAGTCATCATCCACCATTCAGTTATTATTGGGCAAAACATAACCTAAAACACAACCAAACAAACTGCAAATGCATCAATGTCAACTCATATGAAACATTTGATCTCAAATCTAAAATGCTGGAGTATAGAGCCAAATTTAACATGTTGGCTTCACTGTCAAAATAGATATTGTGAACTGTAGACTAATTACAATCTAAATCAAATACCTCACTGTCTGTTTTTTGACTGATACTGCTTTTTAACCTCTACGGGATCAGTGTCCCATATACGGGACGGTTGAGATAACGTGCACTAAAGTGATTATCATGACTGTTGTAAGTAACAGCAAACTTTCCAGGACATAGGCATATCTTATATGGGCAGAAAGCTTAAATTCTTGTTAATCTAACTGCACTGTCCAATTTACAGTAGCTATTACAGTGAAAAAATACCATGCTATTGTTTGAGGAGAGTGCACAACAACAAAACATTTATCACGGAAAGTGGTTTGATACATTCACTCCTGAAGGTAAATAATGTACTTACATTTAGTAATCTTGCTCTGATTTGTCATCCTAAGGGTCCCAGAGATAAAATGTAGCATAGTCTTGTTTGATAAAATCCATTTTATATTCAAATGTAGGAACTGGGTTCTACAGTTTGAACCCCTGCTGTCTCTGGCTCCACACCCACCCCGACCGGCCATCTAGATCAAATCAAATCAAATCAAATTGTATTTGTCACATACACGTGTTTAGCAGATGTTATAGCGGGTGTGTTGAAATGCTTGTGCTTCTAGCTCCGACAGTGCAGTAATATCTAACAAGTAAAATCTAACAATTTCACAACATATACCTAATACACACAAAACTAGTAAGGAATGGAATTTAAGAAAATATACATATAGGGACAAGCAATGACAGAGCGGCATGGACTAAAATACAGTAGAATATTATAGAATAAGATGCAGTATATACATATGAGATGAGTAGTGCAAGATATGTAAACATTATTAAAGTGACTAGTGTTCCATTTCTTAAAGTGGCCAGTGATTTCAATAGGCAGCAGCAGCCTCTAATGTGTCTGTATGTGGGCAGCAGCCTCTCTGTGCTAGTGATGGCTATTTAACAGTCTGATGTCCTTGAGATAGAAGCTGTTTTTCATTCTCTCGGTCCCAGCTTTGATGCACCTGTACTGACCTTGCCTTCTGGATGATAGCGGGGTGAACAGGCAGTGGTTTGGGTGGTTGATGTCCTTGATGATCTTTTTGGCCTTCCTGTGACATTGGGTGCTGTATGTGTCTTGGAGGGCGGGTGGTTTGCCCCCGATAATGCGTTCGGCAGACCACACCACCCTCTGGAGAGCCCTGCGGTTGTGGGCGGTGCAGTTGCCGTACCAGGTGATGATACAGCCCGACAGGATGCTCTCAATTGTGCATCTGTAAAAGCTTGTGAGGGTTTTAGGTGCCAAGCCAAATTTCTTCAGACTCCTGAGGTTGAAGAGGCTCTGTTGCGCCTTCTTCACCACACTGTCTGCGTGGGTGGACCATTTCAGTTTGTCGGTGATGTGTACGCAAAGGAACTTGAAGCTTTCCACCTTCTCCACTGCGGTCCCGTCGATGTGGATAGGGGGGTGCACCCTCTGCTGTTTCCTGAAGTCCACGATCATCTCCTTTGTTTTGTTGACGTTGAGTGAGAGGTTATTTTCCTGGCAACACACTCCCAGAGCCCTCACCTCCTCCCTGTAGGCGGTCTCGTCATTGTTGGTAATCAAGCCTACTACTGTTGTGTCGTCTGCAAACTTGATGATTGAGTTGGAGGCATGCTTGGCCACGTAGTCATGGGTGAACAGGGAGTACAGGAGGGAGCTGAGCACGCACCCTTGTGGGGCCCCAGTGTTGAGGATCAGCGAAGTGGAGATGTTGTTTCCTACCTTCACCAACTGGGGGCAGCCCGTCAGGAAGTCCAGGACCCAGTTGCACAGGGCGGGGTTCAGACCCAGGGCCTCAAGCTTGATGATGAGCTTGGAGGGTACTATGGTGTTGAATGCTGAGCTATAGTCAATGAACAGCATTCTTACATACAGTGGGGAAAAAAGTATTTAGTCAGCCACCAATTGTGCAAGTTCTCCCACTTAAAAAGATGAGAGAGGCCTGTAATTTTCATCATAGGTACACGTCAACTATGACAGACAAATTGAGAAAAAAAATCCAGAAAATCACATTGTAGGATTTTTAATGAATTTATTAGCAAATTATGGTGGAAAATAAGTATTTGGTCACCTACAAACAAGCAAGATTTCTGTCTCTCACAGACCTGTAACTTCTTCTTTAAGAGGCTCCTCTGTCCTCCACTCGTTACCTGTATTAATGGCACCTGTTTGAACTTGTTATCAGTATAAAAGACACCTGTCCACAACCCCAAACAGTCACACTCCAAACTCCACTATGGCCAAGACCAAAGAGCTGTCAAAGGACACCAGAAACAAAATTGTAGACCTGCACCAGGCTGGGAAGACTGAATCTGCAATAGGTAAGCAGCTTGGTTTGAAGAAATCAACTATGGGAGCAATTATTAGGAAATGGAAGACATACAAGACCACTGATAATCTCCCTCGATCTGGGGCTCCACGCAAGATCTCACCCCGTGGGGTCAAAATGATCACAAGAACGGTGAGCAAAATCCCAGAACCACACGGGGGACCTAGTGAATGACCTGCAGAGAGCTGGGACCAAAGTAACAAAGCCTACCATCAGTAACACACTACGCCGCCAGGGACTCAAATCTTGCAGTGCCAGACGTGTCCCCCTGCTTAAGCCAGTACATGTCCAGGCCCGTCTGAAGTTTGCTATAGTGCATTTGGATGATCCAGAAGAGGATTGGGAGAATGTCATATGGTCAGATGAAACCAAAATATAACTTTTTGGTAAAGACTCAACTCGTCGTGTTTGGAGGACAAAGAATGCTGAGTTGCATCCAAAGAACACCATACCTACTGTGAAGCATGGGGGTGGAAACATCATGCTTTGGGGCTGTTTTTCTGCAAAGGGACCAGGACGACTGATCCATGTAAAGGAAAGAATGAATGGGGCCATGTATCGTGAGATTGAGTGAAAACCTCCTTCCATCAGCAAGGGCATTGAAGATGAAACGTGGCTGGGTCTTTCAGCATGACAATGATCCCAAACACACCGCCCGGGCAACGAAGGAGTGGCTTCGTAAGAAGCATTTCAAGGTCCTGGAGTGGCCTAGCCAGTCTCCAGATCTCAACCCCATAGAAAATCTTTGGAGGGAGTTGAAAGTCTGTGTTGCCCAGCGACAGCCCCAAAACATCACTGCTCTACATTTACATTTACATTTTAGTCATTTAGCAGACGCTCTTATCCAGAGCGACTTACAGGAGCAATTAGGGTTAAGTGCCTTGCTCAAGGGCACATCAACAGATTTTTCACCTAGTCGGCTCGGGGATTAGAACCAGCGACCTTTCGGTTACTGGCACTACGCTCTTAACCACTAAGCTACCTGCCGCCCCTCTAGAGGAGATCTGCATGGAGGAATGGGCCAAAATACCAGCAACAGTGTGTGAAAACCTTGTGAAGACTTACAGAAAACGTTTGACCTGTGTCATTGCCATTAAAGGGTATATAACAAAGTATTGAGACACTTTTGTTATTGACCAAATACTTATTTTCCACCATAATTTGCAAATAAATTCATTAAAAATCCTACAATGTGATTTTCTGGATTTTCTTTCCTCCTTTTGTCTGTCATAGTTGACGTGTACCTATGATGAAAATTACAGGCCTCTCTCATCTTTTTAAGTGGGAGAACTTGCACAATTGGTGGCTGACTAAATACTTTTTTCCCCACTGAAGGTAATCCTCTTGTCCAGATGGGATAGGGCAGTGTGCAGTGTGATGGCGATTGCATCGTCTGTGGATCTATTAGGGCGGTAAGCAAATTGAAGTGGGTCTAGGGTGACAGGTAAGGTGATATGATCCTTGACTAGTCTCTCAAAGCACTTCATGATGACAGAGGTGAGTGCTACAGGGCGATAGTCATTTAGTTCAGTTACCTTTGCTTTCTTGGGTAAAGGAACAATGGTGGCCATCTTGAAGCATGTGGGAACAGCAGACTGGGAAAGGGAGAGATTGAATATGTCCATAAACACACCAGCCAGCTGGTCTGCGCATGCTCTGAGGACACGGCTAGGGATGACGTCTGGGCCGGCAGCCTTGCGGGGGTTAACATGCTTAAATGTCTTAATCACTTCGGCCACGGAGAAGGAGAGGCCACAGTCCTTGGTAGTGGGCCTCGTCAGTGGCACTGTGTTATCCTCAAAGCGGGCGAAGAAGGTGTTTAGCTTGTCTGGACCGAGACGTCGGTGTCGGCGATGTGGCTGGTTTTCCTTTTGTAGTCCGTGATTGTCTGTAGACCCTGCCACATACGTCTCGTGTCTGAGCCGTTGAATTGCGACTCCACTTTGTCTCTATACTGATGTTTTGCCAGTTGAATTGCCTTGCGGAGTGAGTAGCTACACTGTTTGTATTCTGCCATATTCCCAGTCACCTTGCCATGGTTGAATGTGGTGGTTCGCGCTTTCAGATTGGTGCGAATGCTGCCATCTATCCACGGTTTCTGGTTAGGGTAGGTTTGAATAGTCACAGTGGGCACAACATCACCTATACACTTCCTGATAAACTCAGTCACCGGTTCAGTGTATTCGTCTAAATTATTTTCGGAAGCTACCCGGAACATATCCCAGTCCGCGTGATCAAAACAATCTTGAAGCGTGGATTCCGATTGGTCAGACAAGCGTTGAATAGTCCTTAGCATGGGTATTTCCTGTTTGAGTTTCTGCCTATAGGAAGGGAGGAGCAAAGTGGTGGTCAGATTTGCCGGATGGAGGGCGTGGGAGGGCCTTATAACCATCCCGGAAGTTCGAATAGCAATGGTCAAGGATTTTGGCAGCGCGAGTACAACAGTCAATATTTTGATAGAACTTCGGCAGCCTAGTCCTCAAATTTGCTTTGTTAAAATCCCCGGCTACAATAAATGCAGCCTCCGGATATGTGGTTTCCAGTTTGCATAAAGTCCAGTGAAGTTCTTTGAGGGCCGTCGTGGTATCGGCTTGAGGGGGGATATACACGGCTGTGACTTTAACCGAATAAAATTATCTTGGGAGATAATACGGTCGGCATTTGATTGTGAGATATTCTAGGTCGGGTGAACAAAAGGACTCAAGTTCCTGTATGTTACTACAATTACACCATGAGTCATTAATCATGAAACACACACCTCCGCCCTTCTGCTTCCCGGAGAGATATTTATTCCTGTATGCGCGATGAATTGAGAACTCCTCTGGCTGCACCGATTTTGACAGAATATCCCAAGAGAGCCATGTTTCCGTTAAACAAAGTATGTTACAGGCCTTGATGTCTCTCTGGAAAGAAATCCTTGCCCGGAGTTCGTCGATCTTGTTAACCAAAGACTGAACATTAGCAAGTAGTATACTTGGAAGCGGTGGGTGGTGTACCCGCCTCCTAAGTCGAACCAGCAGGCCGCTCCGAGTGCCTCTCCTCCTCCGGCGATGTTTTGGGTCAGCCGCTGGAATGAGTTATGTTGCCCTGGGGAGAGCAAACAAAGGATCTGCTTTGGGAAAGTCGTATTCCTGGTTGTAATGCTGGTGAGTTACTGCCGCTCTGATATCCAATAGTTTTCCCCGGCTGTATGTAATGATACAAAACACTTTCTGAGCTAATAATGTAAAAAATAATACATAAAAAAACAAAATACTGCAAAGTTTCCTAAGAGCTAGTCGCGAGGCTGCCATCTTCGTCGGCGCCAGATGTGTGAAAGTTAGTGTATAAGCTAATGATCCATCATGTATGACATTCCTGGGAGTGTGTAAACTTACATTTTGTATTACCTTATCATTTATGTATGTTCTCTATAGTTATGTACTTGAAAATGTATCAATTGACCAATTCGGCACATTTGGGCAGACTTGATACAAAATAGCGCTAGCTGTGCTAGCTGTGCCACTAGAGATCCTGGTTCAAATCCAGGCTCTGTCGTAGCCGTCCGCCACCGGGAGACCCGTGTAGGGGAGGGAATGGCCGGCAGTGATGTAGCTCAGTTGGTAGAGCATGGCGTTTGCAACGCCAGGGTTGTGGGTTCAATTCCCACGGGGGGCCAGTATGAAAAAAGTAAAATAATGTATGCACTCACTAACTGTAAGTCGCTCTGGATAAGAGTGTCTGCTAAATGACTAAAATGTAAGGTAAATGTAGTCCAGTATTGCAATGCTTCACTGGATAAATCTGAAATGTTACACACTGCTGCCCTCTAGTGGCCAGAATCTAAATTGTGCCTAAACTGCAATATTATGTTGTGGCCTTTCTCTTGCATTTCAAAGATGATGGATTACAAAAAAATATATAAAAAAACGCATGTCTAATGTGTTATATTGTCCTACATTAATTTCACATTTCCACAAAATTCAAAGTGTTTCCTTTCAAATGGTATAAAGAATATGCATATCCTTGCTTCAGGTCCTGAGCTACAGGCAGTTAGATTTGGGTATGTCATTTTAGGCCAAAATTGGAAAAAAAAGGGTCCGATACTTAAGAGGTTAAACTGGTCTGGTCAGTCTACTCAAATATTTGTGCTTTACATTTTTCTCTCTACAAGCAATACTTTTATAATTTGTCCTTTTTAATAATGATAAGTCCATTTATGAATATATATGGCAGGTTTCAGCACACTGATATATCTGAAAATGCGGAAAAAATATACTGCGGGTGTAATTTGAAATTATTTTACTCTTTGCAGGCTGTCAGGCTGTCTAGTCACAGAGGAAGGCTGTGCTTCTCTGGTCTCAGCTCTGAGGTCAAACCCCTCACACCTGAGAGAGCTGGATCTGAGTAACAATGACCTGAAGGATTCAGGAGTGAAGCTGCTCTCTGCTGGACTGGGGAATCCCCACTGTAAACTGGAGACTCTGAGGCCAGTATTCTTGTAGTTGGTCAACAAGTGATAACTGTTCACCAGATCCACATGTGTTTACCAGGCACACATAGTCCACAGCATGTGTTTGAACAGTGAAGCTTACAGTTTTGAGATTTGAGAGATTTGAGATTGTTTCATATTAGGCGACAGTTCAGAATGTCACCTTTTATTTGAGGGTAATGGTGAGAGGTTAGCATGTTTTGTTGTAGCCTCTGTAACTTTCTCACTCATTATTATTCATGATTCATTCTTGATCTTTCTCAATCATGGCACCATCAGGATTAATTTAGTTGTGTTTAGAAACATGTTATCTACTCACTTAGAAAGAAAATGACTCCAGTCATCATCCACCGTTCAGTTAGTATTGTGCAAAACATAACCCAAAACACAACCAAAACAAACTGCAAATGCATCAATTTCACCTCATATGAAACATTTGATCTCAAGTTGAAAATATTGGATTATAGAGCCACATTTAAAATGTTGGCTTCACTGTCAAAATAGTTATGGTGTGGACTGTATACTCAATACAATCTAAATCTGATACCTCACTGTCTGTCTTTTGAAAAGCACTGATACTGCTTTTTAAACTGGTCTGGTCAGTCTACTCAAATATTTGTACTATATATTTTTCTCTCTACAAGCAATACTTTGATAATTTGTCATTTTTAATCATATGATAAATCCATTTATGAATATATATATGGCAGGTTTCAGCACACTGATATATCTGAAAATGTGCCACTATTTTCACCACCAAAGAATAGCAGTGTGGTTTTAAAATGATCTTACTTTTTGCAGGCTGTCAGGCTGTCTAGTCACAGAGGAAGGCTGTGCTTCTCTGGTCTCAGCTCTGAGGTCAAACCCCTCACACCTGAGAGAGCTGGATCTGAGTAACAATGACCTGAAGGATTCAGGAGTGAAGCTGCTCTCTGATGGACTGGGGAATCCTCACTGTAAACTGGAGACTCTGAGGTCAGTATTCCTGTAGTTGGTCAACAAGTGATAACTGTTCACCAGATCCACATGTGTTTACCAGGCACACATAGTCCACACCATATGTGTTTGGACAATGAAGCTTACAGTTTTAAATTTGGCGCTATGCTCCAGCATTTTTGATTGGAGATTGTTTCATATTAGGCTACAGTACATAATGTCACCTATTATTTGAGGGTATTTTCATACATATCTGTTTTACCGTTTAGAAATGAAAGTACTTCATATATCTAGTTCTCCCATTTGAAGAGCTCATACTTATTAGGACAAATTCACTTATAGTGTATTAAAGTAGTCAAAAGTTTAGTATTTGGTCCCATATTCCTTGCCTATAGTGATTACATCAAGCTTGTGAATCTACAAACTTGTTGTTTGCATTTGCAGTTTGTTTTGGTTGTGTTTTAGATGAAGTTTTTCCCAATAGTAACTGAATGGTGAATAATGTCCTGCTTCATTTTGGAGTCGCTTTACTTGTATTGTAAGTAAGAATAGAATATGTTTCTGAACACTTCTACATTCATTTGGATGCTACCATGATTATGAATAATCATGAATGAATCGTGAATGATGATGAATGAGAACGTTACAGAGGCACAAGGATCATACCCCCTCTGTTATTGGTAATGGTGAGAGGTTAGCATGTTTTGTTGTAGCCTCTAACTTTCTCACTCATTATTATTCATGATTCATTCATGATTTTTTATTAATCGTTGCATCATTAGGATTCATTTAATGTTTTTTAGAAACATGTTATCTGCTCACTTAGACAGAAGATGAATCCAGTCATCATCCACCATTCAGTTACTATTGGGCAAAACATAACCCAAAACACAACCAAAACAAGGTTGATGTAGTCATTATGAGCAACATGGGACCAAATACTAAAAGTTGACTATTTTAATGCATAATAAGTGAATTGGTCAGAATACAGACTACATACATGAAGTGCTTTAATTGTTTTAAACGGTGAAACAGATATGTATGAAAATACCCTAAAATAAAAGGTGACATTATATTCTGTCACCTCATATGATCTCAAATCCAAAATGCTGGAATATAGAGCCACATTTAAAATGTTAGCTTCACTGTCAAAATAGATATGGTGTGGACTGTATACTCAATACAATCGAAATCTGATACCCCACTGTCTGTCTTTTGACTGATACTGCTTTTTGAACTGGTCTGGTCAGTCTACTCAAATATTTGTACTATATATTTTTCTCTCTACAAGCAGTACTTTGATAATTTGTCATTTTTAATAATGATACATACATTTATGAATAGATATGGCAGGTTTCAGGACACTGATATAACTGAAAATGTGTTTAAAAAATATTGCCACTATTTTCACCACCAAAGAATAGCAGTGTGATTTTAATATGATTTTACTCTTTGCAGGCTGTCATGGTGTCTAGTCAAAGAGGAAGGCTGTGCTTCTCTGGTCTCAGCTCTGAGGTCAAACCCATCACACCTGAGAGAGCTGGACCTGAGCTACAATCACCCAGGAGACTCAGGAGTCAGACTGCTCTCTGCTGGACTGGATGATCCACACTGCAGACTGGAGAAACTCAAGTATGTAGAGGGTTTACGTCAATGTTCATATCAGACATGTTTGAGTTATCAGGCTAGTTTTGACAAACATTCTTATCACCCCTTAGACAAAGTTATATGTGTGTGTGTGCGTGTGTGAGTTCACGTGTATCACTCAATGACTGTCTGTTCTTCTGCTTACCGCTACAGTGTGGAACATGGTGGAGAGTACACAATGAAACCTGGACTTAGAAAATGTGAGTGTTGACTGCTGTGAAGAATATGACTGAGAATAAGTCTTAATTCAAGTGAAGTCAAAGTCAAAGACCACTATCATTACTTACTTGGTCATATTAAATATAAGCTGTAGTTTTACAGAAGGAGAAATCAGGGACATCAAAGTTTAGAACGAGTTGCTTTGACAATGTGTGTGTCTGTGTATGTGTGTGGCATGTTCGTGTTACATAAGAAATGTGAGTGTGTGTGTTCATGCATACAGGTGTGAGTGTGTGTGTGTGTGTGTGTGTGTGTGTGTAATTAATGGGAATAAGTGTGTTTTATATTACCATACAGTATCACATATGATAATTCAACAAGTTTCAAGTTACCTTAACTTCTCCTTTAGATACCTAGAAACATCTTCATTAAATGAATTAGTGAAAAGTGAGTTAACATTCTAATGTGAATGATGATGATTTTTAATATTGTGTCTGGTTTCCTCCATCAGATGCCTGTGATCTCACACTGGACCCAAACACAGCAAACAGACACCTCTCTCTGTCTCAGGAGAAGAGAAAGGTGACACGTAGGACAGAGGAGCAGCCATATCCTGATCAACCAGAGAGATTTAAAGTCTGGGAGCAGGTGCTGTGTAGAGAGGGTCTGACTGGGCGCTGTTACTGGGAGGTAGAGTGGAATGGAGAGGCTGTTGTAGGAGTGACATATAATGGAATCAGGAGGAGAGGAAAGGGTAAGGACTGTGGGCTTGGATACAATGACAAGTCCTGGAGTCTGTTCTGCTCTGACAAAAGTTACTATGCCAGGCACAATAAAAATGTCACTACCATAGACGTCTCCTCCTCCAGCTCCCACAGAGTAGGAGTGTATCTGGACTGGCCAGCCGGCACTCTGTCCTTCTACAGAGTCTCCTCTGACACACTGACCCACCTGTACACATTCCACACCACATTCACTGAGCCCCTCTATCCAGGGTTTAGGTTTTGGTATGATGACCCCTCAGTGTCCCTGTGTCAGGTGGTCCCTGTGTCAAACACAACATGATGTTTCACTCTAATCATGTGTTTTATGTTTGATCAGAATATGATATTTAAATACATGGAGTAACACACAGACACACCAGTTTGGGCCAGTTTATTCCTGTAAATAATAACCATGGTAACTCTGTGTATGTCTCCTTCCGTGATCCTGCACCCTGTGAGAACGGTTCAGATGCACCACACACACACACACTGGACACACACACTGGACACACACACTGGACACACACTCACACACACACACACACACACACACACACACACTGGACACACACACACACACACTGGAAACATACACACACTGGACACACACACACACACACACACTGGACACACACAAACACACACTGGACACACACACACACACAGGACACACACTCACACACACACTGGAAACACACAAACACACACACACACACACACACAGACACACACACACACACACACACACACACTGGACACACACACACACACTGGAGACAGATTCACACATACTGGACACACAGACACACACACACACACACACACACACACACACACACACACACACACACACACACACACACACACACATTCACACACACTGGACACACACACAAACACACACTCTCCAGTGTGTGTGTGTCTAGTGTGTTTGTGTGTCCAGTGTGTGTGTGTGTGTGTGTGTGTGTGTGTCTGTGTGTCCAGTGTGTCTGTGTGTCCAGTGTGTGTGTGTCCAGTGTGTGTGTGTGTGTGTGTGTCAAATGAAATGAAATCAAATGTTATTTGTCACGTGCGCCAAATACAACAGGTGTAGACCTTACCGTGAAATGCTTACTTACAAGCCCTTAACCAACAATGCAGTTCAAGACAGAGTTAAGAAAATATTTACCAAATAATAAATAGTAACACAATAAAATAACAATAATGAGGCTATATACAGGGGGTACCGGTACCGAGTCAATGTCCGGGGGTACAGGTTAGTCGAGGTAACGTACATGTAGATAGGGGTAAAGTGACTATGCATAGATAATAAACAGCGAGTAGCAACAGTGTAAAAACAAATGGGGGGGGGGGGGGGGGTCAATGTAAATAGTCTGGGTGGCCATATGAATGTCCAACAGAGCTGTTGCCAGAGAATTGAATGTTCATTTCTCTAAGCCGCCTTGAACGTTGTTTTAAAGAATTTGGCAGTACATCCAACCAGACAAAAACCGCAGACCACGTGTATGGTGTCATGTGGGCGGGGGATTGCTGGTGTCAACGTTGTGAACAGTAAGTCTGAATCTACAGGAACTATTCTGTCTGGAAGAAGTCAGACAGAACAGGTAATAAGACGTATGTGGATATTGTGGAGATACTTAAAGGACATTTTTCACCTGAACCACTAGTTAATGCTGAAAGGTTCAGGTTACACAGGAGAAGAGGGAGAATCTGTTACAATGTTTGCTGCTGCATTAAAGAAACTATCAGAACACTGAGTTTAATGCTGTTCTAAATGACATCATTAGAGACAGACTAGTATGTTGGCTACGGAGTGAAGCTACACAAAAGAGACTGTTGACTGAAAGTAATCTGACCTTGGTAAAGGACATTGAAATCAGTGTGTCCATGGAACTAGCTGCTAAAGAGGCTCACCAGTTGAGTTCATCAGGAACTTAGTGGGTTCATCTAACAATCCTAATCACCAGTTGATACATTTGAATCTCATACACAGGATATACCTTCCACCTAGAAAACATCATTTAATACAAATCATAACCTCTCCTCTGTGTGATCTATGTAATCAAGGTGCCGTTTGGCTCCTTTATGCATATACATACAGTGGGGAGAACAAGTATCTGATACACTGCTGATTTTGCAGGTTTTCCTACTTACAAAGCATGTAGAGGTCTGTAATTTTATCATAGGTACACTTCAACTGCGAGAGACGGAATCTAAAACAAAAATCCATAAAATCACATTGTATGATTTTTAAGTAATTAATTGGCATTTTATTGCATGACATAAGTATTTGATCACCTACCAACCAGTAAGAATTCCGGCTCTCACAGACCTGTTAGTTTTTCTTTAAGAAGCCCTCCTGTTCTCCATTCATTACCTGTATTAACTGCACCTGTTTGAACTCGTTACCTGTATAAAAGATACCTGTCCACACACTCAATCAAACAGACTCCAACCTCTCCACAATGGCCAAGACCAGAGAGCTGTGTAAGGACATCAGGGATAAAATTGTAGACCTGCACAAGGCTGGGATGGGCTACAGGACAATAGGCACGCAGCTTGGTGAGAAGGCAACAACTGTTGGCGCAATTATTAGAAAATGGAAGAAGTTCAAGATGACGGTCAATCACCCTCGGTCTGGGGCTCCATGCAAGATCTCACCTCGTGGGGCATCAATGATCATGAGGAAGGTGAGGGATCAGCCCAGAACTACACGGCAGGACCTGGTCAATGACCTGAAGAGAGCTGGGACCACAGTCTCAAAGAAAACCATTAGTAACACACTACACCGTTATGGATTAAAATCCTGCAGCGCACGCAAGGTCCCCCTGCTCAAGCCAGCGCATGTCCAGGCCCGTCTGAAGTTTGCCAATGACCATCTGGATGATCCAGAGGAGGAATGGGAGAAGGTCATGTGGTCTGATAAGACAAAAATAGAGCTTTTTGGTCTAAACTCAACCCCAAGAACACCATCCCAACCGTGAAGCATGGAGGTGGAAACATCATTCTTTGGGGATGCTTTTCTGCAAAGGGGACAGGACGACTGTACCGTATTGAGGGAAGGATGGATGGGGCCATGTATCGCGAGATCTTGGCCAACAACCTCCTTCCCTCAGTAAGAGCATTGAAGATGGGTCGTAGCTGGGTCTTCCAGCATGACAACGACCCGAAACACACAGCCAGGGCAACTAAGGAGTGGCTCCGTAAGAAGCATCTCAAGGTCTAAATACTTATTTCCCTCATTAAAATGCAAATCAATTTATAACATTTTTGACATGCGTTTTTCTGGATTTTTTTGTTGTTATTCTGTCTCTCACTGTTCAAATAAACCTACCATTAAAATTATAGACTGATCATGTCTTTGTCAGTGGGCAAACGTACAAAATCAGCAGGGGATCAAATACTTTTTTCCCTCACCTTATGTGTATGTATGTACAGTTTAAGTCGGAGGTTTACATACTCGTTAGCCAAATACATTTAAACTCAGTTTTTCACAATTCCTGACATTTAATCCTAGTAAAAATTCCCTTTCTTAGGTCAGTTAGGATCACCACTTTATTTTAAGAATGTGAAATGTCAGAATAATAGTAGAGAGAATTATTTATTTTCTGCATTTCTTTCTTTCATCACATTCCCCAGTGGGTCAGAAGTTTACACTCAATTAGTATTTGGTAGCATTGCCTTTAAATTGTTTAACTTGGGTCAAACGTTTCGGGTAGCCTTCCACAAGCTTCCCACAATAAGTTGGGAGAATTTTGGCCCATTCCTCCTGACAGAGCTGGTGTAAGTGAGTCAGGTTTGTGGTCTGGGCTTTGTGATGGCCACTCAAATACCTTTACTTTGTTGTCCTTAAGCCATTTTGCCACAACTTTGGAAGTATGCTTGGGGTCATTGTCCATTTGGAAGACCCATTTGCGACCAAGCTTTAACTTCCTGACTGATATCTTGAGATGTTGCTTCAGTAGTTCCACATAATTTTTCTTCCTCATGATGCCATCTATTTTGTGAAGTGCACCAGTCCCTCCTGCAGCAAAGCACCCCCACAGCATGATGCTGCCACCCCCGTGCTTCACGGTTGGGATGGTGTTCTTTGGCTTGCAAGTTTACCCCTTTTACCTCCAAACATAACGATGATCATTATGGCCAAACAGTTATATTTTTGTTTAATTAGACCAGAGGACATTTCTCCAAAAAGTACGATCTTTGTCCCCATGTGCATTGCAAACCGTAGCCTGGCTTTTTTATGGCGGTTTTGGAGCAGTGGCTTCTTCCTTGCTGAGCGGCCTTTCAGGTTGTGTCGATATAGGACTCGTTTTACTATGGATATAGATATTTTGTACCTGTTTCCTTCAGCATCTTGACAAGGTCCTTTGCTGTTGTTCTGGGATTGATTTGCACTTTTCGCACCAAAGTACGTTCATCTCTAGGAGACAGAATGCGTCTCCTTCCTGAGCGGTATGACGGCTAAGTGGTCCCATGGTGTTTATACTTGCGTACTATTGTTTGTACAGATGAACGTGGTACCTTCAGGCGTTTGGAAATTGCTCCCAAGGATGAACCAGACAATTTTTCTGAGGTCTTGGCTGATTTCTTTTGATTTTCCCATGATGTCAAGCAAAGAGGCACTGAGTTTGAAGGTAGGCCTTGAAATACATCCACAGGTACACCTCCAATTGACTCAAATGATGTAAATTAGCCTATCAAAAGTTTTTAAAGCCATGACATAATTTTCTGGAATTTACCAAGCTGTTTAAAGGCACAGTGAACTTAGTGACCAACTGGAATTGTGATACAGTGAAATATAAATCAAATAATCTGTCTGTAAACAATTGTTGGAAAAATTACTGATGCACAAAGTAGATGTCCTAACCGACTTGCCAAAACTATAGTTTGTTAACAAGAAATGTGTGGAGTGTTTGAAAAACAAGTTTTAATGACTCCAACCTAAGTGTATGTAAACTTCTGACTTCAACTGTATACGTGTTTATTTTAGGCTTCGTCCTCGTCGTTGTTCATGACATACCTTGTGTTGGGTGGAGAAAATAAAACCCCTATTACGTATTCCTGCGCCTGTCTTCAAATCCTTATACAACATGACAAGAATAAGTTCATTAGAGTTACCAGCCTCAGAAATTGCAGCCCAAATAAATGCTTCACAGAGTTCAAGTAACAGACACATCTCAACATCAACTGTTCAGAGGGGACTGTGTGAATCAGGCCTTAATGGTCGTATTGCTGCAAAGAAACCACTATTAAAGGATACCAATAAGAAGATGAGACATGCTTGGGTCAAGAAACACGAGCAATGGCCATTAGACCGGTGGAAATTTGATCTTTGGTCTGGAGTCCAAATTGAAGATTTTTGGTTCCAACCGCCATGTCTTTGTGAGACGCGGTGTGGGTGAATGGATGATCTCTGCATGTGTATTATCCACTGTAAAGCATGGAGGAGGTGGTGTTATGGTGTGGGGGTGCTTTGCTGGTGACACTGTCTGTGATTTATTTGGAATTCAAGGCACACTTAACCAGCATAGCTACCACAGCATTCTGCAGCGATACGCCATCCCATCTGGTTTGGGCTTAGTGGGACTATCATTCGTTTTTCAACAGAACAATGACCCAACACACCTCCAGGTTGTGTAAGGGCTATTTGACCAAGAAGGAGAGTGATGGAGTGCTGCATTAGATGACCTGGTCTCCACAATCCCCCGACCTCAACCCGATTGAGATGGTTTGGGATGAGTCGAACGGCATAGTGAAGGAAAAGCAGCCAACAAGTGCTCAGCATATGTGGGAACTCCTTCAAGACTGTTGGAAAAGCATTCCAGGTGAAGCTGGTTGAGAGAATGCCAAGAGCGTGCCAAGCTGTCATCAAGGCAAAGGGTGGCTATTTGAAGAATCTCACATTTTGATTTGTTTAACACTTTTGGGTTACTACATGATTCCATATGTGTTATTTCATAGTTATGATGTCTTCACTATTATTATACAATGTAAAGAATAGTAAAAATAAAGTAAAACCCTTGAATGAGTAGGTGTGTCCAAACTTTTGACTGGTACCTTATATACTGTATATTATATATACATCACAGGCGACTCATAATAAGACTAAGCAATTAGCCTATTCAATAGCAATTAGCATTTTACATTAATTATCTTTATATGACTGCATAAGATCAATAGCAATATGCAAGGACACTATAGTTAAACCATGTGCAATCGAGTATTGTGCATTTGTCCTTTCATTGTGTTCCTGGACCATTTGCAGCTCCAGGTGTCAGAGAGCAGAGAAATTAGTGCCAAGCCTACATCACCATCATCACCATCACCATCATCATCATCACCATCACCATCACCATCACCATCACCATCCCCACCATCACCATCACCATCACCATCACCAATACCATAATCATCATCCCACCTTGAATAAAAGTATAGGAACAGTCTCTTTATGTTCCTGGATTAGAGGGCATTGATCCACTTTTTACATTTTCAGGAAGATCCATGGACCAGTCACTGTTCATAGACAGACAGCTGGGTACTGGAGACTGATCTCTGAGTCTGGTTGGAGCATCAGGAATTATCAAGTGGATTTCCACAATGCATGTTTAGTTATTAAACCCCATAGTATTTCATACAGTAATGATGATCAGTAGTATGAGAAAGCACCCTGGATCATTATTAAACACCATAGTATTTCATACAGTCATGATGATCAGTAGTATGAGAAAGCACCCTGGATCATTCGATCATGTCAGACATTTCCCTCTATTTCTCCCCACATGGAACTGCTGATGTAAAAGGGCTTTATAAATAAATGATTGATATAACGTTGAACTCCCAACCAGGCTGCAGTCTGTTACATTCTCACATTCTCCACAAATCTTTGAGGATTTCCCATTTTATAATGTATCATGTATAGCAGTAGCCTTACTTTGGGTCAAAGGGCATTGGTCCACTGATAACATGCTTACAGGAGCTCTGGTCGGGTGAGATGTGTCGAGTAAAGCTTAAACCATGTATTTAGATTGTAGGTAGGTATTGTAGTTAGGTATTGTAGGTAGTTTATCTAGGTAGTTATTGTAGGTTATTGTAGGTAATTATTGTAGGTAAGTATTGTATTCGGCTGAGCCCGGTGAAGCACGAGGCTAGCTAACCCACCTGGACCAATAAAGCTAGCTAGCTAGCGGGTAGCTACTGGTAACTATTAGCAACTGTGGATAGTTGTTTCCAATGTTATTTCACGCTTAAGAGTACCTGTAATTATGCCAGCTAGCTACCTACCATTCAGCTGTTTTTCTAACCTCATTATCTGAAGCGTTAACGTTAGGTAGTTAGTAGCTACTGTACTCGAAATATAGCTAGCTTGTTGCTACCTGGATAGCTAACTAAACAATAGCTGGAACAACCTAGCTGCAATATTTGGAGACGCTTTCTCTCCATTGGGACAGACGCGAACTGGCTGAATCGATTCAGTGGCTAGCTTTGCACTTAACTGGCTAACAGTAGCTACTAAGGGTAAGTTATAACCTACATTTATTTTTGTTTTGTTTTTACATACTGGTAACAAGAGTCGTTCAAGGGAATTCGGGACATGGGTGACTAGTCAACATTAGCTTGGCTCTCTCTGTGTGTTTCATGCCGTCGGAGGAGGGGTGGTTCATTGGCAGAGAGCAATGGCTAGCTAGTATGCTAACTATTCTAGCTAACTAACTGGTTGAATAAGTTGACGACGTACTCACTCAAACTGTCAATACTAACCCAAAACTTTACACAACGTTAGACACGGACACGAATGATCTGTTTGGCGTGTGTCACGCCCTGGCTCTGGGGACTCTAGTATGTTGAGCCAGGGTGTGAGTTTTCATTTGTGTTCGTTCTAGTATTGTGTTTCTATGTTGGCCAGTGTGGTTCTCAATCAGAGGCAACGTGAATCAGCTGTTGCTTGTTGTCTCTGATTGGGAACCATACTTAGTCAGCCTGTTTCCCACAGTATGGTGTGGGATCTTGTTCCTTTTGGTTTGTGTTTGTACCGTAGGACTTCACATATCGTTTGTTGTTTTGTTCTTGTAACATTAATAAAAAGCATGTTCGCATTCCACGCTGCGCCTTGGTCCTCTGTATACGACGATCGTGACAGAAGATCCCACCAGAACTGGACCAAGCAGCGGGTCCAGGAGCCATCGCCAGGGAAATCTCTAGCAGATATCCAGTGCCTCCTCGACTGGGTCAAGCCGTGTGAGCAAGAGAGGTCCATTCCTGCTCTCCGCACCAAGTCAGTGGTGCGCTTCGTCAGCCCGGTCCGGCCCGCTCCTGCTCCCCGCACCAAGCCAATGGTGCGCGTCGCCAGCCCGGCCCGGCCTGTTCCTGCTCCCCGCACCAAGCCAATGGTGCGCGTTGCCAGCCCGGCCTGTTCCTGCTCCCCGCACCAAGCCTATGGTGCGCGTCGCCGGCCCGGGCCCGGCCTGTTCCTGCTCCCCGCACCAAGCCAATGGTGCGCGTCGCCTGCCCGGCCCGGCCTGTTCCTGCTCCCCGCACCAAGCCTATGGTGCGCGTCGCCAGCCCGGCCCGGCCTGTTCCTGCTCCCCGCACCAGGCCAATGGTGCGCATCGCAAGTCCGGTCCGGCCCGCTCCTGCTCCCCACACCAAGCCAATGGTGCACGTCGCCAGCCCGGTCCGGCCCGCTCCTGCTCCCCGCACCAAGCCTATGGTGAGCGTCGCCAGCTCGGTCCGGCCCGTTCCTGCTCCCCACACCAAGCCAGTGGTGTGCGTCGTCAGTCCGGCAGGCACCGGTCAGCTGCTTCACGCCGGAGCTAGAGCAATCCGCTCCACCAGTGTGCAGTCCAGCTCCGGCCAGCGGGGCCAGACCGGACCAGGGGTACTTTGGGGGGTTGGAGAGGGAGTGGGGATCAGGCCCGGAGCCGGATCCGCCGCCAAGGCGGAGTGCCCACCCGGTCCCTCCCCTGTGGTGTTTGGTTGGCGCGGCCAGAGTCCGCGCCTTTGGGGGGGGGTACTGTCACGCCCTGGCTCTGGGGACTCTAGTATGTTGAGCCAGGGTGTGAGTTTTCATTTGTGTTCGTTCTAGTATTGTGTTTCTATGTTGGCCAGTGTGGTTCTCAATCAGAGGCAACGTGAATCAGCTGTTGCTTGTTGTCTCTGATTGGGCACCATACTTAGTCAGCCTGTTTCCCACAGTATGGTGTGGGATCTTGTTCCTTTTGGTTTGTGTTTGTACCGTAGGACTTCACGTATCGTTTGTTGTTTTGTTCGTGTAACATTAATAAAAAGCATGTTCGCATTCCACGCTGTGCCTTGGTCCTCTGTATACGACGATCGTGACAGCGTGTTAACACACTGGTTTGTTGTAACCGAGTATTGGTGCTAAACTATGGCTATGGCGTCATAGGATTCGGTGCCCTGGACGGTTTTCACGGAAGAATACTGTACCAAGTTAGCTAGCTGAATAAACTAAGTTAGAGTCTATTCCTAGAAAACATTGAACCGCTGTAGTTTACAACAATTATAATTTGGGAGAGTTATATTTGAGTGTTTTAGTGAAACGTGAGGGAGGCCCCGCTCTCTTGGTTTCCCAGATGTTTAGTTCATTTCATTCCGATCTCCTTTTCATTATTGTAGCCTTTTTCTGTAGCCTGTCAACTATGTGTCTGTCTATCCCTGTTCTCTCCTCTCTGCACAGGCCATACAAACGCCTCACACCGTGTGGCTGCTGCCACTCTAACCTGGTGGTCCCTGCGCGCACGACCCACGTGGAGTTCCAGGTCTCTGGCAGCCTCTGGAACTGCCGTTCTGCAGCCAACAAGGCAGAGTTAATCTCAGCCTATGCTACCCTCCAGTCCCTCGACTTCTTGGCGCTGACGGAAACATGGATTACCACAGAAAACACTGCTACTCCTACTGCTCTTTCCTCGTCTGACCATGTGTTCTCGCATACCCCGAGAGCATCTGGTCAGCGCGACGGTGGCACAGGAATCCTCATCTCTCCCAAGTGGACATTCTCTCTTTTTCCCCTGATCCATCTGTCTATCTCCTCATTTGAATTCCATGCTGTCACAGTCACTAGCCCATTCAAGCTTAACATCCTTGTCATTTATCGCCCTCCAGGTTCCCTTAGAGAGTTCATCAATGAGCTTGACGCCTTGATAAGGTCCTTTCCTGAGGATGGCTCACCTCTCACAGTTCTGAGTGACTTTAACCTCCCTACGTCTGCCTTTGACTCATTTCTCTCTGCCTCCTTCTTTCCACTCCTTTCCTCTTTTGACCCCCCTACTCAAAAGGCAGGCAATACGCTTGACCTCATCTTTACTAGATGCTGTTCTTCTACTAATCTCACTGCAACTCCCCTCCAAGTCTCCGACCACTACTTTGTATCCTTTTCTCTCTCGCTCTCCTCCAACACTACTCACTCTGCCCCTACTCCGATGGTAATGTGCCGTCGCAACCTTCGCTCTCTCTCTCCCGCTACTCTCTCCTCTTCCATCCTATCATCTCTTCCCTCTGCTAAATCCTTCTCCCTCCGATCTCCTGATTCTGCCTCCTCAACCCTCCTCTCCTCCCTTTCTGCATCTTTTGACTCTCTATGTCCCCTATCCTCCCGGCAGGCTCGGTCCTCCCCTCCAGCTCCGTGGCTTGACGACTCATTGCGAGCTCACAGAAGAGGGCTCCGGGCAGCCGAGCGGAAATGGAGGAAAACTAGACTCCCTGCGGACCTGTTATCTTTTCACTCCCTCCTCTCTACATTCTCTTCCTCTGTTTCCGCTGCTAAAGCCACTTTCTACCACTCTAAATTTCAAGCCTCTGCCTCTAACCCTAGGAAGCTCTTTGCCACCTTCTCCTCCCTGCTGAATCCCCCTCCTCCTCCCCCTCCCTCATCCCTCTCTGTGGATGTCTTCGTCAACCATTTTGAAAATAAGTTTTTTTATTTATTAAGTCAAATGACACCGCTGGTCCTGCTCACACTGCCCTACCCTATGCTTTGACTTCTTTCTCCCCTCTCTCTCCAAATGAAATCTTGCGACTTGTGACAGCCGGCCGCCCAACAACATGCCCGCTTGACCCTATCCCCTCCTCTCTTCTTCAGACCATTTCCAGAGACCTTCTCCCTTACATCACCTCGCTCACCAACTCATCCCTGACCGCTGGCCATGTCCCTTCCGTCTTCAAGAGAGCGAGAGTTGCACCCCTCCTCAAAAAACCTACACTCGATCCCTCCGATGTCAACAACTACAGACCAGTATCCCTTCTTTCTTTTCTCTCCAAAACTCTTGAGCATGCCGTCTCTAGCCAACTCTCCTGCTATCTCTCTCAGAATGACCTTCTTGATCCAAACCAGTCAGGTTTCAAGACTGGTCATTCAACTGAGACTGCTCTTCTCTGTGTCACGGAGGCTCTCTGGACTGCTAAAGCTAACTCTCTCTCCTCTGCTCTTATCCTTCTAGACCTATCCGCTGCCTTTGATACTGTGAACCATCAGATCCTCCTCTCCACCCTCTCCGAGTTGGGCATCTCCGGCGCTGCTCACTCTTGGATTGCGTCCTACCTGACAGGTCGCTCCTACCAGTTGGCGTGGCGATAATCTGTCTCCGCACCACGTGCTCTCACCACTGGTGTCCCCCAGGGCTCAGTTCTAGGCCCTCTCCTATTCTCTCTATACACCAAGTCACTTGGCTCTGTCATATCCTCACATGGTCTCTCCTATCATTGCTACGCAGACGACACACAATTCATTTTCTCCTTTCCCCCTTCTGATAACCAGGTGGCGAATCGCATCTCTGCATGTCTGGCAGACATATCAGTGTGGATGTCGGATCACCACCTCAAGCTGAACCTCGGCAAGACGGAGCTGCTCTTCCTTCCGGGGAAGGACTGCCCGCTCCATGATCTCGCCATCACGGTTGACAACTCCATTGTGTCCTCCTCCCAGAGTGCAAAGAACCTTGGCGTGACCCTGGACAATACCCTGTCGTTCTCCGCTAACATCAAAGCGGTGACCCGATCCTGCAGGATCATGCTCTACAACATTCGCAGAGTACGACCCTACCTTACACAGAAAGCGGCACAGGTCCTAATCCAGGCACTTGTCATCTCCTTCTGGATTACTGCAACTCGCTGTTGGCTGGGCTCCCTGCCTGTGCCATTAAACCCCTTCAACTTATCCAGAACGCTGCAGCCCGTCTGGTGTTCAACCTTCCCAAGTTCTCTCATGTCACCCCGCTCCTCCGCACACTCCACTGGCTTCCAGTTGAGGCTTGCATCTACTACAAGACCATGGTGCTTGCCTACGGAGCTGTGAGGGGAACGGCACCTCCTTACCTTCAGGCTCTGATCAGACCCTACACCCAAACGAGGGCACTACGTTCATCCACCTCTGGCCTGCTAGCTCCCCTACCTCTACAGAAGCACAGTTCCCGCTCAGCCCAGTCAAAGCTATTCGCTGCTCTGGCACCCCAATGGTGGAACAAGCTCCCCTACGACGCCAGGACAGCGGAGTCACTGACCACCTTCCGGAGACACTTGAAACCCTACCTCTTTAAGGAATACCTGGAATAGTATAAAGTAATCCTTCTTCCCCCACCCCCCATAAAAAAAAAGAAAAAAAAGAAAAAAGGTGGCTGTCCCACTGGCTATCATAAGTTGAATGTACCAATTTGTAAGTCACTCTGGATAAGAGCGTCTGCTAAATGATGTAAATGTAAATGAGAGGAGAGGATTGTCCATGGACCAGTCATAGACAGACAGCTGGGTACTGGAGACTGCTCTCTGGGTCTGGGGGTTGGCAGTGCCCCCCTCCTCTCTCTCCTCAGAGACACTCATCTTAGGGGTATGTTGTAACCTCCAGAATTACATCGCTAGAAAGAGTCACACACATTATTTGGGGGGCAAACACTTCCTTGATCAATCATATACTTACTAGTGTTTAATAGTCTATATAAAGATATGCACTACTACACAGACTGACACATCATAACTCCATCAAACACCCATCAAACAATAACACAAGTTGTCCCTTACTTCAGACTCTCTCTGCTCTGTCTGTTACATTATTGTTCTGAAATACAATACTTTACTGTCTTCTCCCCAGTTTAGAGTTTATAGAATATCCTGCTCTGTCCTCTCTCCAGTTTAGAGTTTATAGGATATCCTGCTCTATCGTCTTCCGTTTAGAGTTTATAGGATATCCTGCTCTGTACCCTCGCCAGTTTAGAGTTTATATGATATCCTGCTCTGTCCTCTCTCCAGTTTAGAGTTTATAGGATATCCTGCTCTGTCCTCTCTCCAGTTTAGAGTTTATAGAATATCCTGCTCTGTCCTCTCTCCAGTTTAGAGTTGATAGGATATCCTGCTCTGTCCTCTCTCCAGTTTAGAGTTTATAGGATATCCTGCTCTGTCCTCTCTCCAGTTTCGAGTTTATAGAATATCCTGCTCTGTCCTCTCTCCAGTTGAGAGTTTATAGGATATCCTGCTCTGTCCTCTCTCCAGTTGAGAGTTTATAGGATATCCTGCTCTGTCCTCTCTCCAGTTTAGAGTTGATAGAATATCCTGCTCTGTCCTCTCTCCAGTTTAGAGTTGATAGGATATCCTACTCTGTCCTCTCTCCAGTTTAGAGTTTATATGATATCCTGCTCTGTCATCTCTCCAGTTAAGAGTTTATAGGATATCCTGCTCTGTCCTCTCTCCAGTTTAGAGTTTATAGGATATCCTGCTCTGTCCTCTCTCCAGTTTCGAGTTTATAGGATATCCTGCTCTGTCCTCTCTCCAGTTTAGAGTTTATAGAAAATCCTTCTCTGTCCTCTCTCCAGTTGAGAGTTTATAGGATATCCTGCTCTGTCCTCTCTCCAGTTTAGAGTTTATAGGATATCCTGCTCTGTCCTCTCTCCAGTTTAGAGTTTATAGGATATCCTGCTCTGTCATCTCTCCAGTTAAGAGTTTATAGGATATCCTGCTCTGTCCTCTCAAAATGCATCCTGTCTGGAAAAGAACAAATATACTTTCAGTTTCAGGTATGCTTTCTCCACACCATGAGGATGAACCATTAACGGTGGAGCTAAACGTTTTCTTTACTGACAACTGGGGTTAGAGACAGACAGAGACTGAGAGAGACACAGACATCAGATAACAGTTTTCTTTACTGACAACTAGGGTTAGAGACAGACAGAGACTGAGAGAAACACAGACATAAAATACTCATGATCTTTGACCTCCCATCATTTCAAGCTTTTTTCACAGAAATCGCATGGTAACACTTTACATGGCATGTTATAGGCATTAAATTATAGGCATCAAATCTGACACATGTACATTTCATTCAGTGGAATTGAGTTCATACAGAAACAAGATGGTTGTGTCAAGAATTTGACAAATAAACATTCTACAGACAACAATATTTACAAACACCAAGAAGCCCAATAACAACCAGATCAATGATTTGTAAATGAAAACAGTTTTTACAACACAGTGTGGTGATTCATTCTATTAATGAATGACTCTAGTTGACAATGACTGTCAACTTCAATGGTGTGTATTCATGAATATTTACAATCATATGTTTACACACTAGAGAGCTATTCTAGATTGTTGCTCCAGTGTGTTTGACACAGAGACCACCTGACACAGGGACACTGAGCTGTCAAACCAAAGCCTGAACCCTGGATAGAGGGGCTCAGTGAATGTGGTGTGGAATGTGTACAGGTGGGTCAGTGTGTCAGAGGAGACTCTGTAGAAGGACAGAGTGCCGGCTGGCCAGTCCAGATACACTCCTACTCTGTGGGAGCTGGAGGAGGAGACGTCTATGGGAGTGGGATTACCATTGTGCCAAACCATGTAACTGTTATCAGAGCAGTCCAGAGTCCAGGACTTGTCATTGTATCCAATCACAAAGTCATTACTCCTTCCTCTCCTGCTGATTCCTGTATATGTCACTCCTATGTAAGCCCCTATTCCACTCCACTCTACCTCCCAGTAACAGCGCCCAGTCAGACCCTCTCTACACAGCACCTGTTTACAGTCCTCAAATCTCTCTGTGTGATCAGGATACGGCTGCTTCTCTCTCCTACATGTCACCTTTCTGTTCTCCTCAGACAGAGAGAGGTATCTGTTTACTGTGTTTGGGTCCATTGTGAGATCACAGGCATCTGATGGGGAAGACCAGGTATATTACAAATCATCTTCATATCACATCAGAATGTTAATGTTTCTAGTTATTAAATGACCACATCAGAATGTTAATGTTTCTAGTTATTAAAGGACCACATCAGAATGTTAATGTTTCTAGTTATTAAAGGACCACATCAGAATGTTAATGTTTCTAGTTATTAAAGGACCACATCAGAATGTTAATGTTTCTAGTTATTAAAGGACCACATCAGAATGTTAATGTTTCTAGTTATTAAAGGACCACATCAGAATGTTAATGTTTCTAGTTATTAAAGGACCACATCAGAATGTTAATGTTTCTAGTTATTAAAGGACCATTTACATTACATTTAATGTTTCTAGTTATTAAAGGACCACATCAGAATGTTAATGTTTCTAGTTATTAAAGGACCACATCAGAATGTTAATGTTTCTAGGTATTAAAGGACCACATCAGAATGTTAATGTTTCTAGGTATTAAAGGGCCACATCAGAATGTTAATGTTTCTAGTTATTAAAGGGCCACATCAGAATGTTAATGTTTGTAGGCATTAAAGGACCAAGGAAAGGTTATATAAGACTTGCTGAATGATCATATATTCTACTGAATGGTAATATAAAACACACACAGCAAAATATAACCACAGAGTGAAGTCCTATTAGTGTAACCACACATAGATAGCTCACTTATCAAGCAAGCTCTTCTTTGAGTCAACTTGAATTTAGACTGAGTAATAACAGGCTAATTCTGAACAGTAGTCAAAACTCACATTCTCTAAGCCATGGTTTGATTGTGTTCACTCCTCCAGGTTTAACGCTGTAAGAGGAGCAGGAGAACAGACAGTAAATGTACACACTGGTTCTCTCTCTCTCTCTCTCTCTCTCTCTCTCTCTCTCTCTCTCTCTCTCTCTCTCTCACACACACACACACACACACACACACACACACACACACACACAGTCAATGGTGTGTCTGGTTTACAGTCAATTTAAATTAACATACCTAACCTGATAACTATCAGTTATCATAACTAACCTGATAACTATCAGTTATCATAACTAACCTGATATCTATCAGTTATCATAACTAACCTGATAACTATCAATTATGATAACTAACTTGTTAACTATCAATTATGATAACTAACTTGATAACTATCAATTATCATAACTAATCTGATAACTACCAATTATCATAACTGCCCTGATAACTATCAATTATCATACCTAACCTGATAACTATCAATCATCATACCTAACCTGATAACTATCGTTATCATAACTAACATGATAACTATCAAGTATCATAACTAACCTGATAACTATCAATTATCATAACTAGCCTGACAACTATCAATTATCATAACTAACCTGATAACTATCAATTATCATAACTAACCTGATAACCATAAATTATCATAACTAACCTGATAAGTATAAATTATCATAACTAACCCAAACGCAGAAAAATGTCTTACAGTATGTCACTCATCAACAGATTGACACATGTACATACTTGAGTTTCTCCAGTCTGCAGAGTGGATCCTCCAGTCCAGCAGAGAGCATTCTGACTCCTGAGACTCCTGGGTGATTGTAGCTCAGGTCCAGCTCTCTCAGGTGTGAGGGGTTTGACCTCAGAGCTGACACCAGAGAAGCACAGCCTTCCTCTGTGACTAGACAGCCTGACAGCCTGCAAAGAGAAAAATAATTTTGAAAAGAAAGAGTGGCAGCTGTATACTGTATATTTTGCAACTTTCAGAAATAGTTCTGTCCCCTGCCAAATCCATCCATAAACTGATTTATCTTTACAATATCTTATGTAGAGATTGAGAACATTTTACACATTTTCAAAAAGTAAATGGCTTCATATACTATATAATATATGGCTCCATATACTATACTGTATAATGTATGGCTCCATATACTATACCGTATAATGTATGGCTCCATATACTATGTAATGTATGGCTCCATATACTATACTGTATAATGTATGGCTCCATATACTATATAATGTATGGCTCCATATACTATGTAATGTATGGCTCCATATACTATACTGTATAGTGTATGGCTTCATATACTATATAATGTATGGCTTCATATACTATACTGTATAATGTATGGCTTCATATACTATATAATGTATGGCTCCATATACTATACTGTATAATGTATGGCTCCATATACTATATAATGTATGGCTCCATATACTATGTAATGTATAGCTCCATATACTATACTGTATAATGTATGGCTCCATATACTATACTGTATAATGTATGGCTCCATATACTATAACGTATAATGTATGGCTTCATATACTATACTGTATAATGTATAATGTATGGCTCCATATACTATACTGCATAATGTATGACTCCATATACTATACTGATAATGTAAGGCTCCATATACTATACAGGAAAATGTATGGCTTCATATACTATAATGCGTAATGTATGGCTCCATATACTATACTGTATAATGTATGGCTCCATATACTATACCGTATAATGTATGGCTTCATATACTATACTGTATAATGTATAATGTATGGCTCCATATACTATACTGCATAATTTATGACTCCATATACTATACTGATAATGTAAGGCTCCATATACTATACAGGAAAATGTATGGCTTCATATACTATAATGCGTAATGTATGGCTCCATATACTATACTGTATAATGTATAATGTATGGCTCTATATACTATACTGTATAATGTATGGCTCCATATACTATACAGCATAATGTATGGCTTCATATACTATATAATGTATGGCTCTATATACTATACTGTGTAATGTGCAGTCTCCTGAGTGGCGCAGTGGTCTAAGGCACTGCATCGCAGTGCTAACTGTGCCACTAGAGATCCTGGTTCGAATCCAGGCTCTGTCGCAGCCGGCCGTGACCGGGAGACTCATGGGCGGCGCACAATTGGCCTAGCGTCGTCCAGGGTAGGGGAGGGAATGGCCGGCAGGGATGTAGCTCAGTTGGTAGAGCATGGCGTTTGCAACGCCAGGGTTGTGGGTTCGATTCCCACGGGGGGCCAGTATAAAAAAATATGTATTCACTAACTGTAAGTCGCTCTGGATAAGAGCGTCTGCTAAATGACTAAAATGTAAATGTAATGTATAATGTATGGCTCTATATACTAAACTGCATAATGTATGGCTCCATATACTATACTGTATAATGTATGGCTTCATATACTATATAATGTATGGCTCTATATACTATACTGTATAATGTATGGCTTCATATACTATATAATGTATGTCTCTATATACTATACTGCATAATGTATGGCTCCATATACTATACTGCATAATGTATGTAGGTCAGATGGTGAGGTATCAGATTGGCATTGTATTGTGTATTTTGGCCCTTTGTTAACATGTAGATCTGGTGAAAAGTTATCACTTGTTGACCAACTACAGAAATACTGACCTCAGAGTCTCCAGTTTACAGTGGGGATTCCCCAGTCCAGCAGAGAGCAGCTTCACTCCTGAATCCTTCAGGTCATTGTTACTCAGATCCAGCTCTCTCAGGTGTGAGGGGTTTGACCTCAGAGCTGAGCCAAGAGAAGCACAGCCTTCCTCTGTGACTTCACAGAGTGACAACCTGCAGAGAGTTTAACATGATTTCAAAATCACACCGCAATTCTTTGGCGGTGAAAAGAGAGAGTGGCAGCTGTATATATTTATATTCAGTGGGGTCCTGAATTATTGATAAAGATGAGCAAAAAATACTATAAAATAAATAATACAAATACTGAGCTACACTACACATGACCAAAAATATGTGGACACCTGCTCATCGAACATCTAATTCCAAAATCATGGGCATTAATATGGAGTGGGCCCCCCTTTGCTCCTATAACAGCCTCTACTCTTCTGGGAAGGCTTTCCACTAGATGTTGGAACAATGCTGTGGGGATCTTTCCATTCAGCCACAAGAGCATTAGTGAGGTCGGGCACTGATGTTGGGCAGTTAGGCATGGCTCGCAGTCTGCGTTCCAATTCCTCCTAAAGGTATTCGATGGGGTTGATGTCAGGGTTCTGTGCAGGTCAGTCAAGTTCTTCCACACCGATCTTGACAAACCATTTCTGTTTTGACCTCGCTTTGTACACGGGGGCATTGTCATATTGAAACAGGAAAGGGCCTTCCCCAAACTGTTGCCACAAAGTTGGAAGCACAGAATCGTCTAAAATGTCGTTGTATGCATCAGCATTAATATTTCCCTTCACTGGAACTAAGGGGCCTGAACCATGAAAACAGCCCCAGACCATTATTCCTCCTCCACCAAACTTTACAGTTGGCACTGTGCATTCAGGCTGGTAGCGTTCTCCTGACTTACGCCAAACCCAGATTCGTCAGTCAGACTGCCAGATGATGAAGCGTGATTCATCACTCCAGAGAACGAGTTTCCACTGCTCCAGAGTCCAATGGTGGCAAGCTTTACACCACTCCAGCCGACACTTGGCATTGCGCATGGTGATCTTAGGCTACTCGGCCATGGAAACCCAATTCATGAAGCTCCCGACGGACAGTTCTTGTGCTGACGTTCCTTACAGAGGCAGTTTGGAACTCGGTAGTGAGTGTTGCAACTGAGGACAGACCATTTTTACACGTTACGCGCTTCAGCATTCGTCAGTCCCGTTCTGTGAGCTTGTTTGGCCTACCACTTCGCGGTTGAGTCGTCGTTACTTCTAGACGTTTCCACTTCACAATAACAGCACTTACAGTTGACCGGGGCAGCTCTAGCAGGGCCGAAATTTGATGAACTGACTTTTTGGCATCCTATGACGGTGCCACGTTGAAAGTCACTGAGCTATTCAGTAAGGCCATTCTACTGCCAATGTTTGTCTGTGGAGATTGGCTGTGTGCTCGATTTAATACACCTGTCAGCAACAGGTGTGGCTTAAATAGCCAAATCCACTAATTTGAAGGGGTGTCCACATACTTTTGTATATATAGAGTATATTGTACGCTACATATTTATTTTTTACAAATTAGATAATTCTATACTAAAGCCATTTTTTTGTTTCTTTTTACAATTTTAATTGAAAACAATCACTGTAAGGTACTTAACCGGAGATGATTTGATATTGAGATAAAAATGGCTGCATTGGACATTTAAAACTGTAGAGTTTAAGCAAAGTCTACATATACTGAGGTGTCAGATTTACATTGTATTGAGTATAATGCTGAGTTTGTTAACACTCAGATCTGGTGAATAGTTATCCCTTAATGACAAAACACAGGAACACTGACCTCAGAGTCTCCAGTTGACATTGTGGATTCCCCAGTCCAGCAGAGAGCACCTTCACTCCTGAATCCTTCAGGTCATTGTTACTCAGATCCAGCTCTCTCAGATGTGAGGAGTTTGAACTGAGAGCTGAGGCCAACACTTCACAGGATGTGTCTGTGAGTTTACAGCCAGTGAGTCTGTCAACACAGAGTAAATACCATGAGAGACAGGTTGTATTGTAATCCGTGATGTAGTGGTAAAAAAAATGGTGGGTGTTGGGTAAATGCTGATTGCTGTTAACAGAAAATAAAGTAAAGCTCCCCATATACTTCAATGCATTTTCAGACAAAAGATGCATACATGCTCACACAAAATGAAAAAGATGCGTAAACCGCATTTACATGCTTTATAATGCTTAGCTTACACTATTACCCAGACACAACTAAAGTGCATACATGGCTCAATGCATTTTCTAATCGGTTCGTATTAAAATTTCTTCAAGAGTTTTCAGCTGATAGAAAATCTAGTCAGCCAATAACCTTGTTTCCATCCAACTATTTTTATTCAAGTAAAGTACATTTCTGATAAAACAGTCATGCCACGCCGGGCAAAAACTGATTGATTCAAAGGGGTGACATTCGCAAAAAGTCATCAAAGTAAGGGCATTTTGTATTTTTGAACCCAACATTTCACCTAAATCCAAAGACATGGTGACATTTGTTATTCATTTCACGTTAAATTCCACAGTCAACCAAATGTGACCGACCGGCTCGATTCGGTCTTATGTAGCAAAATTTGAAGTGCTGTTTTTTACATTGGATAAAAGTAGAGACTCAGAGCAAGAACATGGTATATCACACACTACAGTTGAGGAACAATTGGAAAGTAATTCTGTTTTGAAAGTTGATAAACTTGTAACCTCACTTTTGAGAAAATGGACCTTCAATGTTTTGGTACCTACTGGAGAGCTTTTCTTTGTCTACACCCATTCAGCATCGTTCACACCCTTTTAAGCTTTAGCCACACCCATCTCTTTAAGGATTCAAGTGTGAGGCTATGTACTAAACAACCAAAGATTTCACACTATGGCTGGTTTATACTACGGGTGTGTTCGTAAATTTAATCTGGAGTACCAGAGCGTGCTCCGGGCATTCGTAAATTCAGAGCGTTTTGCTCTCGGAGCGATCAGAGCGCACACTGGACGCCCTGGACGAAAAGTAGGGTTGATCCGAGTGTTCTGACCAAACAACAGCAGAAAAGCACGAAAGCTAACTGGCTAACGTTGGCTAGCTTGCTAGCTACTTCCAGACACAAATGAGAGAACAGTTCATTTTACTCGCCCTAGCAGAGCTGGTTAGGCTGTTTTCATGCGTTGTTAACTGCAACTGTGCTGCTGGCAACAATTTAATTACGCTTTTTTGCCAAAGTTTACTGACACCGCCCATATTCAACAGGTGTTGAGCATTCGTAAATTCGTCATTTATTCTGCGCTCTGGCACACTCAGACGAGAGTGCTCTGAAATCGGAGTAGATAGAAGGAGCGAATTTACCAGTACACTACCAGTCAAAAGTTTTAGAACACCTACTCATTCAAAGGTTTTTCTTTATTTTTACTATTTTCTACATTGTAGAATAATAGTGAAGACATGAAAACTATGAAATAACACATATGGAATCATGTAGTAACCAAAAAAGTGTTAAACAAATCTAAATAGATTTTATATTTCAGATTCTTCAAATAGCCACCATTTGCCTTGATAACAGCTTTGCACACTCTTGGCATTGTCTCAATCAGCTTCACCTAGAATGCTTTACCAACAGTCTTGAAGGAGTTCCCACATATACTGAGCACTTGTTGGCTGCTTTTCCTTCACTCTGCGGTCTGACTCATCCCAAACCATCTCAATTGGGTTGAGGTCGGGGGATTGTGGAGGCCAGGTCATCTGATGCAGCACTCCATCACTCTCCTTCCAGCCTGGAGGTGTGTTGGGTCATTGTCCTGTTGAAAAACAAATGATTGTCCCACTAAGCCCAAACCAGATGGGATGGCGTATCGCTGCATTATGCTGTGGTAGCATGCTGGTTAAGTGTGCCTTGAATTCTAAATAAATCACAGACAGTGTCACCAGCAAAGCACCCCCACACCATAACACTTCCTCCTCCATGCTTCACGGTGAGAAATACACATGCGGAGATCATCCATTCACCCACACCGCGTCTCACAAAGACACAGTGGTTGGAACCAAAAATCTCCAATTTGGAATTCAGACCAAAGGACAGATTTCCACCGGTCTAATGTCCATTGCTCGTGTTTCTTGGCCCAAGGAAGTCTCTTCTTTTTCTTGGTGTCCTTTAGTAGTGGTTTCTTGGCAGCAATTCGACCATGAAGGCCTGATTCACACAGTCTCCTCTGAACAGTTGATGTTGAGATGTGTCTGTTACTTAAACTCAGTGAAGCATTTTTTTGGGATGCAATTTCTGAGGCTGGTAACTCTAATGAACTTATCCTCTGCAGCAGAGGTAACTCTGGGTCTTCCATTCCTGTGGTGGTCCTCATGAGAGTCAGTTTCTTCATAGCGCTTGATGGTTTTTGCGACTGCCTTGAAGAAACTTTCAAAGTTCTTGACATTTTCCGTATTGACTGACCTTCATGTCTTAAAGTAATGATGGACTGTCATTTCTCTTTGCTTATTTGAGCTGTTCTTGCCATAATATGGACTTGGTCTTTTACCAAATAGGGCTATCTTCTGTATACCCCCCCTCAAACGCATTAAGAAGGGAAGAAATTCCACAAATGAACGTTTAAGAAGGCACACCTGTTAATTGAAATGCATTCCAGGTGACTACCTCATGAAGCTGGTTGAGAGAATGTCAGGAGTGTGCAAAGCTGTCATCAAGGCAAAGGGTGGCTATTTGAATAATCTCAAATATAAAATATATTTTGTTGTTTAACACTTTTTTGGTTACTACATGATTCCATATGTGTTATTTCATAGTTTTGATGTGTTCACTATTATTCTACAATGTAGAAAATAGTCATAAATAAAGAAAAACCCTTGAATGAGTAGGTCAAACTTTTGACTGGTAGTGTACATATCGATAGTTGTCGCAGTGACATCATAAACATTATTTTGAAATAGTTACTTGCATAGTGGAGTCTTTTGTTTAGACATGTAGCTAGCTAGCTAAACAATGAACCATAATCCCAACTCATAACTTTACTACCCTGCATGAATCTGCAGGTAGCTAACCAACCAGGTTCAATGGTAGCTAGCTAACATTAGGCTATAACTAGCAATGCAAATGGCTCTGAGATACCAATATTATTACTACACAGATCATACACGTAACGTTAGCTAGCCAGCCAGCTAATGTTTGCTAATTAGCTAACAGAACACTTTCACTTGAAATGAAAACAACTTTCTGACAAAATTAGAAACATGTAATATCTGAAAATGTAGCTAGCTAGACTATCTTACCCTTATACATGGATGGACGCTTCTCCCTCTCTGTCACAGATGCCATGGTTTCCCTTAGTTTTAAGATGTAATCCAGAGACAGGTGTTTTATACAATAGCCTTCTGTGTGTTCTCTTTTCGACTCCGTCTGCATATTTGCAATCAAACGCCAGAATATTCTCTGTCTCCTTGGCTATCATACTCTAATTCCACTGATTTGAAAACTCGGTCCCCCAGAAAGTGGAGAGCAACACTTATGCAGTTCTACTACGTGATATATTTCAAAAAAGCCGATTACCTACACATACTGACCAGCTCATATTATAGACAGAAGCGTGCTACATGGCAGACCAATCCGAACTCATCTCTCGGCATGTCCAGCCCACTCATTATCTCAGCCAATCATGGCTAGGGGGAAGGTTGCTGTCTTTTTCCATGGCTAAACCAACTAGGCTTGTAATTTAACATTTACATTTTAGTCATTTAGCAGACGCTCTTATCCAGAGCGACTTACAGTTAGTGAATACATATATATTTTTTATACTGGCCCCCCGTGGGAATCGAAGCCACAACCCTGGCGTTGCAAACACCATGCTCTATCAAATGAGCTACATCCCTGCCGGCCATTCCCTCCCCTACACAACGCTGGGCCAATTGTGCGCCGCCCATGAGTCTCCCGGTCGCGGCCGGCTGCGACAGAGCCTGGATTCGAACCAGGATCTCTAGTGGCACAGTTAGCACTGCGATGCATTGCCTTAGACCACTGCGCCACTCAGAATTTAACAATTATATTAGTATTTACAGATGGCATACACGTTTGTTATTAAGGCACATGAAAGATCATATGTTCCCGAATGCATTTCTGCCAAAAAATGCATTTGTATTTGTTTTAAAAGTTTACGTTCAAATGGCTTTCAGTGGAAACGCTTTGATGTGCAATTGTTTCTAGAATCAGGGGCACAACACATTCTGAAATTGCATTTTTGTCCCCCCCAGTTTTAGCATTGGAACATGATATAAAACTACCATGCAGACGCCTCCGAGTGGTCGGGTAGGCTGTTTGGAGTGTTTATCCGACCAGATAAAAAAATATATATATACACTGCTCAAAAAAATAAAGGGAACACTTAAACAACACATCCTAGATCTGAATGAATGAAATAATCTTATGAAATACTTTTTTCTTTACATAGTTGAATGTGCTGACAACAAAATCACACAAAAATTATCAATGGAAATCAAATTTATCAACCCATGGAGGTCTGGATTTGGAGTCACCCTCAAAATTAAAGTGGAAAACCACACTACAGGCTGATCCAACTTTGATGTAATGTCCTTAAAACAAGTCAAAATGAGGCTCAGTAGTGTGTGTGGCCTCCACGTGCCTGTATGACCTCCCTACAACGCCTGGGCATGCTCCTGATGAGGTGGCGGATGGTCTCCTGAGGGATCTCCACCCAGACCTGGACTAAAGCATCCGCCAACTCCTGGACAGTCTGTGGTGCAACGTGGCGTTGGTGGATGGAGCGAGACATGATGTCCCAGATGTGCTCAATTGGATTCAGGTCTGGGGAACGGGCGGGCCAGTCCATAGCATCAATGGCTTCCTCTTGCAGGAACTGCTGACACACTCCAGCCACATGAGGTCTAGCATTGTCTTGCATTAGGAGGAACACAGGGCCAACCGCACCAGCATATGGTCTCACAAGGGGTCTGAGGATCTCATCTCGGTACCTAATGGCAGTCAGGCTACCTCTGGCGAGCACATGGAGGGCTGTGCGGCCCCCCAAAGAAATGCCACCCCACACCATGACTGACCCACCGCCAAACCGGTCATGCTGGAGGATGTTGCAGGCAGCAGAACGTTCTCCACGGCGTCTCCAGACTCTGTCACGTCTGTCACATGTGCTCAGTGTGAACCTGCTTTCATCTGTGAAGAGCACAGGGCGCCAGTGGCGAATTTGCCAATCTTGGTGTTCTCTGGCAAATGCCAAACGTCCTGCACGGTGTTGGGCTGTAAGCACAACCCCCCACCTGTGGACGTCGGGCCCTCATACCACCCTCATGGAGTCTGTTTCTGACCGTTTGAGCAGACACATGCACATTTGTGGCCTGCTGGAGGTCATTTTGCAGGGCTCTGGCAGTGCTCCTCCTGCTCCTCCTTGCACAAAGGCGGAGGTAGCAGTCCTGCTGCTGGGTTGTTGCCCTCCTACGGCCTCCTCCACGTCTCCTGATGTACTGGCCTGTCTCCTGGTAGCGCCTCCATGCTCTGGACACTACGCTGACAGACACAGCAAACCTTCTTGCCACAGCTCGCATTGATGTGCCATCCTGGATGAGCTGCACTACCTGAGCCACTTGTGTGGGTTGTAGACTCCGTCTCATGCTACCACTAGAGTGAAAGCACCACCAGCATTCAAAAGTGACCAAAACATCAGCCAGGAAGCATAGGAACTGAGAAGTGGTCTGTGGTCACCACCTGCAAAACCAGTCCTTTATTGGGGGTGTCTTGCTAATTGCCTATAATTTCCACCTGTTGTCTATTCCATTTGCACAACAGCATGTGAAATGTATTGTCAATCAGTGTTGCTTCCTAAGTGGACAGTTTGATTTCACAGAAGTGTGATTGACTTGGAGTTACATTGTGTTGTTTAAGTGTTCCCTTAATTTTTTTGAGCAGTGTATTATTATGTCCCCCCCCACTTCTAAAACCATAGTTGCGCCCCTGGCTAGAATAACCATGAGGTCGAAAATAAACTACAGCCACATGAAATCCCACTAGGACTTGGAAAATCATGCAGTTTATTAGGCTACAGATTAAATAAATTATGAATAACTTCACAGGTTTGTGAAAGTGCACAGTGATGAGCTTGATGTTAATATATTTATATATAAAAATCCTAACACTTAAACTGATGACACAATGATCGATGCTTGGCTGCCAATTGACAAATATAAATGATATTGCTCTAATCTCATCATGAACCCTCTGCACTGTATCTGTGAGCTGTTGGCTAGAGTGCATGTGCCAAGACCAGTGGGAAAATGTTATGTTATCGCTAGACTTTGTGGCAAAACCATCGACAGAATAAAACATTTGATGGAAACTAAAATAACTTCAGTTTTTTATTTGGTAAATGAAAAGTTATACCACAAGGTGCAATTTTCTAGGGAAAGAAAATTGGTCTGCTAGATTCTAAAGAAAATATTATTCCCTACTGCAATGGTAACAAACTCTAAACCGAAGAGCTATCCCAGCAACCCATGCTGTTTCAACCCAGAACCACAGCACCCGCTATCAAAATAAAAGACACTCAATTAAGGTCCCACACTCTTATTGGAAACACATGGATTTTCTCATCAACTACAGGAATACTGACCTCAGAGTCTCCAGTTTACAGTGGGGATTTCCCAGTCCAGCATAGAGAAGCTTCACTCCTGAATCCTTCAGGTCATTGTTACTCAGATCCAGCTCTCTCAGATATGAGGAGTTTGAGCTGAGAACTGAGGCCAACACTTCACAGGATGTGTCTGTGAGTTTACAGCCAGTGAGTCTGTCAACACAGAGTAAATACCTTGAGAGACAGGTTGTATTATAACGTTACGCTTAGCTTCCCCTGCTTACACTGTTACCCCTGCCCGACTAATATGTACGCAGTGCATTACTTTCTGATCAGTTTGTATTACAATATGTTCAAGAGTTTCAGATGATACAACTTTAGTCAGCTAATGAAAATACTGCTGTTCCTACATACAGTAAAGTTGGAGTACTTACAGAGCCTTTCTGCGGCACCTCACAGCTGGGAGCAGTCTCCTACGACCCTCCTGTGTTGTCTTGTATTCTTTCAGGTCAAACACATCCAGAACCTCCTCTGATATCTGCAGCATGTAGGCCAGCGCTGAACACTGAGCAAGTGTGAGGTTTACAGATCTTTTCTCTGACCTCAAGTACTCTTGGATTTCCTCCTGTACTGAATGGTCTTTCATCTCTATCAGACAGTGGAAGAGATTGATCCACCTCTCAGGGGAGATGTTCTTCCTCTGCATCACCTTAAGGGATCGGATTGTTTTCTGGATGCTCTCTGGACTGCTTTCTGTCTGTGTCACCAGACCTCGTAGGAGTTTCTGATTGGACTCCAGTGACATGCCATGAAGGAAGCGGACAAAGAGGTCCAGGTGTCCGTTCTTGCTCTCTAAGGCTTTATCCACGGTACTCTTCAGCAGCTCATGCAAGGTTAGCTCTTCAGACGCAGCTCTAGACTTTCTCTTGAGGAAGGGCTTCAGTGCATCCATGTTCTTGGTTGTGTAACAATGGTACATGTAGACAGCTGAGAGAAACTCCTGAATGCTCAGATGCACAAAGCAGTACACCACTCTCTGAAAAAACACAGACTCTCTCTGAAGTAACACAGACTCTTCTTTAAAGATTTGTGTGCACACTCCTGAGTACACTGACGCTTCTTTGACATCAATGCCGTACTCTCTCAGGTCTTCTTCATAGAACATGAGATTACCCTTCTCCAGATTTTCAAATGCCAGCTTCCCCAGCTTCAGAAGAACTTCCTTATGCGACTCCATGAGCTCCTCTTGATCCATCTCATCTCTTCCATGATACTTCTGGTTCTTCAGGTTGGTCTGAATGAGCACGAAGTGTGTGAACATCTCAGTCAGAGTCGTGGGCATCTCTCTCCTCTTGTCTGTGCTCAACATGTGTTCAAGGACTATTGCAGAAATCCAACAGAAAACTGGCATGTGGCACATGATGTGGAGGCTCCTTGATGTCTTTATGTGTGAGATGATTTTGCTGGCCAGGTCCTCATCACTGAATCTCTTCCTGAAGTAGTCCTCCTTCTGTGGGTCATTGAACCCTCGTACCTCTGTCACCTGGTCAACACACTGAAGGGGGATCTGATTAGTTGCTGCTGGTCGGGAGGTTATCCAAAGGAGAGCAGAGGGAAGCAGATTCCCCTTGATGAGGTTTGTCAGCAGAACATCTACAGATGATGTCTGTGTGACATCAGACACCATTTTGTTGCACTGGAAATCCAATGGAAGTCTGCTTTCATCCAAACCATCAAAGATGAACATAGCTTTACAGGCAGTGAGTTTCTTTGCATTGCCTATGTTTAGTTTCGTGTGGAAGTCAATTAAAAGTCTGAGAAGACTGTACTGGAGATCTTTGATCAAGTTCAGCTCCCGGAAAGGAAGCACAAATATGATTTCCACATCTTGGTTTGCCTTCCCTTCAGCCCAGTCAAGGATGAACTTCTGGACAGAGACTGTTTTTCCGATGCCAGCGATGCCCTTCGTCAGCACAGTTCTGATGCTTCTCTCTTGGCCAGGTAAGGGTTTAAAGATGTCATTGCAGTGGATTGCTGTGTCATGTGAGGTTGGTGTCCTGGGTGCTGTCTCTAGCTGCCAAACCTCATGTTCATTGTTAACCCCTTCGCTCTTTCCTTCTGTGATGTAGAGCTCTGTGTAAATCCTATTGAGGGGAGTTTGATTTCCTGCTTTTTTAATGCCTTCTATCACACATTCATACCTCCTTTTCAGGCTGTCTTTATGGTTTACTATAGCTCTCTGCAGGCTGTCATCCACTACAAGGGAAGAGTCAAAAGGATGTCTATCAGACACATTCATTGACAGGATGAAAAGTGGGCCTTCCACAACTACAGTAACTTATACTATCTCATCTTATTGTAGTTAACTACTTTAAATCATATTGAGGTATTGACTTAGCACACGTGTACAAGTAGTCTTACTGATTTCAGAGCCTCTTGCATCATTGGGTTCACTCAGGTGCTGTAGAACAGGATGTGTTCTGGATCTCTTTCTACACTGAGGACAGTCATAGTCTCCTGAAGGAGCAGGTTTCTCCCAGTATCTGGTGATGCACTGTCTGCAGAACCTGTGTCCACAGGTGATAGAGACTGGATCCCTCAGCACCTGCTGACACACTGCACACCTGGACTGATCCTCTGGCAGAGTAGACCATCCACTACAGAGATAAAGGAGAGAGAGAGCGAGAGACTTGTAGATGTTAATACTGATCCTCTAACAGAGTAAACCATCCACTACAGAGGTAAATTAGAGAGAGAGACTTGTAGATGTTAATACTGATCATCTAACAGAGTAGACCATCTACTACAGAGATAAAGGAGGGAGAGAGAGACTTGTAGATGTTAATACTGATCCTCTAACAGAGTAAACCATCTACTACAGAGATAAAAGAGGGTGCAGTAATTGCTCTAATAGACTTAGTTACAACAAATGACACATTACAAAACCACTGGAATTGACAGGACGATCCATGGAGAAGTCACTCTTCATAGATAGACAGCTGGGAACGAATACTCTGCTCTCTGAGTGTGGTAGTAGCCTCTGGAATGAATAACATGTCCACAGTGCAATTACTCAACAATATGAACTCAGAAGGTTGTTGTCACGGTCGTTATAAGCAACGGACCAAGGCGCAGCGTGATATGCGTACATATTTTAATGCGTACTTTGCACAATACAACAAAACAACAAAACGAAACGTGAAGTCCTCGGTCATACAACACAAACCTAAACGGAACAAGATCCCACAAATGACAAGTGCACAACAGGCTGCCTAAGTATGGTTCCCAATCAGAGACAACGAGAATCAGCTGCCTCTGATTGGGAACCACCCTGGCCAACATAGAAAACACGAACACATATAAACACATATAAACTAACACCCTGGCTCAACATATAAGAGTCCCCAGAGCCAGGGTGTGACAGTACCCCCCCCCCAAAGGCGCGGACTGCGACCGCGCCAACTAAACCCAACAGGGGAGGGGCCGGGTGGGCATTCCGCCTCGGAGGCGGATCCGGCTCCGGGCGTGACCACCACCCTCTAACTACCCCCCCGTAGCGCCCCTGGTCTGGTCTGGCCCAGCTGGCTGGAGCTGGACTGGACATCGGTGGAGCGGATTGCTTAGGCTCCGGTGTGGAGCAGCTGACCGGTACCTGACCAGGCACCGGTGAAACAGGCACGGGCTGTGGCTTGGTGCGGGGAGCAGGAACGGGCCGGACCGGGCTGACGACGCGCACCACTGGCTTGGTGCGGGGAGCAGGAACAGGCCGGACCGGGCTGACGACGCGCACCACTGGCTTGGTGCGGGGAGCAGGAACAGGCCGGACCGGGCTGACGACGCGCACCACAGGCTTGGTGCGGGGAGCAGGAACAGGCCGGGACGGGCTGGCGACGCGCACCACAGGCTTGGTGCGGGGAGCAGGAACAGGCCGGGCCGGGCTGGCGACGCGCACCACAGGCTTGGTGCGAGGGGCAGGAACAGGCCAGGCCGGGCTGGCGACGCACACCACAGGCTTGGTGCGGGGAGCAGGAACAGGCCGGGCCGGGCTGGCGACGCGCACCACAGGCTTGGTGCGAGGTGCAGGAACAGGCCGGGCCGGGCTGGCGACGCGCACCACATGCTTGGTGCGAGGGGCAGGAACAGGCCGGGCCGGGCTGGCGACGCGCACCACAGGCTTGGTGCGGGGAGCAGGAACAGGCCGGGCCGGGCTGGCGACGCGCACCACAGGCTTGGTGCGGGGAGCAGGAACAGGCCGGGCCGGGCTGGCGACGCGCACCACAGGCTTGGTGCGAGGGGCAGGAACAGGCCGGACCGGGCTGTGGAGACGGACTGGAGGTCTGGAGTGAAGAGCTGACACAACCCGTCCTGGCTGAATGCCTATTTTTACACACTCTGTGTGAGGCATCAGCACAGGACGTACAGGGCTGTGTACTCGTACTGGCACTACAGCACGTGGCACTGGCGCAGGATATCCGGGACCGAGGAAGGGTACTGGAGGCCACGAGCGTTGAGCCGGCACACTCCGTCCTGGCTGCATGCCCACCTTAGCACGACACGTGCGTGGTGCTAGCACAGGACGTACAGGACTGTGCCGGACCACTCGTGGCACAGTACGCAGCTCCGCATACCTCGGAACCTGCCCAGTCTCACGCTGCCTAGCCTGAGTACGGGGAGTTGGCTCTGCTCTGCCTCTAGGCTCCGCCAACCTCCCTTCCAGCCCCCCAAACCCGGTGGCCTCCTCTCCTAATCCACAAACCAGCCTGTAGCTGCCTCCAGCAGCCCCGTCGTCCATGCCGTGTGCCCCCCCAAAAAAATTATTGGGGTTGCCTCTCGCTTGTCCGACGACGGCCCGGTTGGCGCCGCTGCTCCTCTCTATGGCGCGCCTCCACCGTCTCCTCCCACGGACGGCTATCCATTCCGGCCTGGATTTCCTCCCAAGTCCAGGATCCCTGCCCGTCCAAGATCTCCTCCCAAGTCCAGGCTGTCTGCTCCTGGCCACGCTGCTTGGTCCTGTTATGGTGGGATCTTCTGTCACGGTCGTTATAAGCAACGGACCAAGGCGCAGCGTGATATGCGTACATATTTTAATGCGTACTTTGCACAATACAACAAAACAACAAAACGAAACGTGAAGTCCTCGGTCATACAACACAAACCTAAACGGAACAAGATCCCACAAATGACAAGTGCACAACAGGCTGCCTAAGTATGGTTCCCAATCAGAGACAACGAGAATCAGCTGCCCTGATTGGGAACCACCCTGGCCAACATAGAAAACACGAACTAGAACACAACATAGAAAATAACACATAGAAACTCCACATATACTCTAACACCCTGGCTCAACATATAAGAGTCCCCAGAGCCAGGGCGTGACAGTTGTAGATATCTTCAAAAGTATATAATGTCCACATTAGAGAAGAGGGTTCCTCAAGGGTTCTTTGGGAAGGGTGATGGAAATAAATTAATTTGAAATGCATTAGGAGGTTCCAGCAATGAGGTACCACTACCCAAGCCACCACACACGTACCTACTAGCTAGCTAACTGTGGGCAAATTGTTTTGACACTCTGCAATTATTTGTTAATGTGAAACTAGTGCTAGCTAGCTAGCTAGTCACAAGTTATGGCAAAATAAAGTTCACTCATGTATCTTTTTCAAAAAGCCACAGATGGAGAGTAAAGACACAACACCTGCTCCACTACCTCCATTGTCCAAGCCCAATCTTTCAGAGTCGTTTGTCAGCCCATGTGGAGGCTAGCATGGATACTGCTTCAACTTCCACAGCTCAGCTAGCTCACCATTGCCCAGCCCCGCCCCGTCATGATGAGCATGTCATCACCAGACCAAAAATGTGAAGGTTCCCCACTACAGTGATCAATTGAAAATCGCAGTGTTTCTCATGGAAGTGGTACGGCCAGGATTTATTGGCTGGAATACAGTTCGGCAAGGGACGCTGTTTTTCTGTAAAATGTGTATACCAGGGATGGGCAACTTTGATGGGGGTGGGGGCCACAAACACTCTGAACTCATCATGGAGGGCCGCAGTGGCTCGTGGGTCTGCTTACCCACATCCATCCTCACACCTTGCGAGCAAAACATTTTAGCGCCTCCCATCTTGACAGCGAAGATAAAAAAGTTTTAGAGTTAATTTCCTGCAATTTTACACATGGGATGTAAAGAATATTTACAAAAAAGTACAAAAAATGTGCTAATAAATACAAGGAAATAGTAACACAATAAAATAACAATAACAAGGCTATATATGACTCGTTTCAGGAAACTAGGCATATGTTGCAGGTCACGACTTCACAGGAGAGGCATTTTAACGTATATATATATTTCAAAATGCTGTTTTTGGGCAGAAATACCTTCTGGAACATTTGAACGTTCATGTGCCTTAATAACAAACGTGTATGCCATCTGTAAATACGAATAAAGTTGTTCAATCACGAGCCTAGTTGGTTTAGCCACAGAAAAAGACAGGAACCTTCCCGCTAGCCATGATTGGCTGATAATGAATGGGCTGGACATGCCGAGAGATGAGTTTCAGATTGGTCTGCCGTGTAGCATCTTCTATCTATAAAATGAGCTGCTCGTTATGTGTAGATAATCCTTTCTACTGCAGATTTTTTTTTAAGGCAACCGTGGCATCCGTGACAGAGAGGGAGAAAGATCTGATGATTTTTATGGCATTGCACACGGTCAGTGTGAATTAGAGTGACTTGACACAATGGGTCAAGCAAGCTGTACAAACAAAACGGAAACAACACAGGACGTCTTATTTAATGAAAGGGGTTGCAGTCTGCCGTGAAGTGTTCATCCATGTATAGGGGTAAGAGTCTAGCTACAGTTTCAGATATTATATGTTCCTAATTTTGTCAGAAAGTTGTTTTCATTGCAAGTTAAAGCTTACTGTTAGCTAGCTAGCTAATGTTAGATGACTGGCTCGCTAGCTAACATTACGTGTATGACCTGTGTAGTAATATTATCTCAGAAAGCCATTTGCATTGCTAGTTATAGCCTAATGTTAACTAGCTAACATTGAACCTATTTGGTTAACTTTAGCTAGCTATGACAATCGGTTTTTGTATTGCTAGTACTCTATGGATTGGGATTATGGTCCATTCTTAAACTATCTAGCTAGCTACATGTCTAAACAAAGACTCCACTTTGCCAGATGATTACATGACACATCAGGTTAGCCAGGTGTGTCTGACGGTGATTACGGCAATCTATTGTATAATATTGCTACAATATTTGTATCTGGAATTTGTCTTTCAGCATCAGTAGAACACGCCTGACTCTCCTCCACCAGTCATACAAGGAGAATGGTCTAATGCCTCCCATCAAAAAGAGAGCTGGCCCAAGCAGGTTACACCTGAAGCATGAGGACTTGCAGTGAGTGGTTAACTTCATCAACAACTACGCAGAGGATAATGCAATAGTATTACCAGGACGCCACCCAGGACACAAACACTTTGATGGAAAGCTGCTGCCATCTCAGGTGACAAAAGCAGCAGTGTGGTGTCTCTACAAGGAATCAATGACAACACTTAGCATGTAAAACATAAATAACATGTTTTGATTGTTTAATTTACCTCCAACATGATTGGCACTAATTTTATTGATCTCACATTATTTCTGTATTTTCCAGAGGTACATGTAGTCGGGCTGTCTTCCTTCAGGAATCTGTGGAGAAAATTGCTGCCCCATATCTCAAGCACTAAGCCACGGACAGACCTGTGCTGGCAGCGCCAGAGGAATAACTATCAGGTCTTCAGATCTGCCAATCTGCCAGAAGCTGTTAAGTCAGCCAAACTGAAGAAGCAGGAGCAGCATCTCCTGCTTGTTCAGAGTGATTGTCTGTCTACCAGAAGATGGTTGCTGACTGCAAGACCACCTGTCAAGACCTGCAGTTTTCTCTGGGAGGCCCTACTGAACCAGAAAGCAAAGACATAAGGATGCATTACAGCTTTGATTTTGCTCAACAAGTAAGCAACATTTCCTCCTTTATACTGATTAAGGAGATAGATAGATACATACAGTACCAGTCAAAAGTTTGGACACCTACTCATTCAAGAGTTTTTCTTAATTTTTACTATTTTAATAATAGTGAAGACATCAAAACTATGAAATAACACATATGGAATCATGTAGTAACCCAAAAAGTGTTAAACAAATCAAATATATTTTAGCCACCCTTTGCCTTGATGACAGCTTTAAACACTCTTGGCATTCTCTCAACCAGCTTCATGAGATAGTCACCTGGAATGCATTTCAATTAACAGGTGTGCCTTGTTAAAAGTTAATTTGTGGAATTTCTTTCCTTCTTAATGTGTTTGTGCCAATCAGTTGTGTTGTGACAAAGTAGGGGTGGTATACAGAAGATAGCCCTATTTGGTAAAAGACCAAGTCCATATTATGGCAAGAACAGCTCAAATAAGCAAAGAGAAACGACAGTCCATCATTACTTTAAGATATAAAGGTCAGTCGATCCGGAAAATTTCAAGAACTTTGAACGTTTCTTCAAGTGCAGTGGCAAAAACCATCAAGCGCTATGATTAAACTGGCTTTCATGAGGACCGCCACAGGAAAGGAAGACCCAGAGTTACCTCTGCTGCAGAGGATAAGTTCATTAGAGTTAACTGCACCTCAGAAATTGCAGCCCAAATAAATGCTTCACAGAGTTCAAGTAACAGATACATCTCAACATCAACTGTTCAGAGGAGACTGCAAGAATCAGGCCTTCATGGTTGAATTGCTGCAAATAAACCACTACAAAAGGACACCAATAAGACTTGCTTGGGCCAAGAAACACGAGCAATGGACATTAGACCGGTGGAAATCTGTCCTTTGGTCTCATGAGTCAAAATGTGAGATTTTTGGTTCCAACCGCCGTGTCTTTGTGAGACTCAGAGTAGGTGAACGGATTATCTCTGCATGTGTGGTTCCCACCGTGAATCATGGAGGAGGAGGTGTGATGGTGTGGGGGTGCTTTGCTGGTGACACTGTCTGTGATTTATTTAGAATTCAAGGCACACTTAACCAGCATGGCTACCACAGCATTCTGCAGCGATACGCCATCCCATCTGGTTTGCGCTTAGTGGGACTATCATTTGTTTTTTAACAGGACAATGACCCGACCCACCTCCAGGCTGTGTAAGGGCTATTTTACCAAGAAAGAGAGTGATGGGAGTACTGCATCAGATGACCTGGCCTCCACAATCACCCGACCTCAACCCAATTGAGATGGTTTGGGATGAGTTGGACTGCAGAGTGAAGGAAAACCAGCCAACAAGTGCTCAGCATATGTGGGAACTCCTTCAAGACTGTTGGAAAATGCATTCCAGGTGAAGCCGATTGAGAGAATGCCAAGAGTGTGTAAAGCTGTCATCAAGGAAAAGGGTGGCTACTTTGAAGAATCTAAAATATAGTTTGATCTTTTTAAACACTTTTATGGTGACTACGTGATTCCATATGTGTTATTTCATAGTTTTGATTTCTTCACTATTATTCTACAATGTAAAAAATAGTAAAAATGAAGAAAAACCCTTGAATGAGTAGGTGTCCAAACTTTGGACTGGTACTGTCTATATATATATGGGAAGCAGGTGAACACCTTTCACTGAGCTGTGTAAAGACAGACTGGGTGAGACAATTCATTTTAATTTATCTTAATGTTATTTTGTTGTTGTTTGCAGGTGCACTATCCTTATGACTCTATGCAGCCAGGTCCCATCTACTTTTTCATTCCATGCAAGTGTGTCTTGTTTGGAGTCTGCTGTGAAGGAATACCACAACAAGTCAACTACTTGATTGATGAAGGCATGTCATCCAGCAAAGGCAGCAGCGCAGTCATCAACTACATGCACAATTTCTCCACCAACTACGGGGTTGGGGAAACGTGTGGAGCTGAATTGTGAAAACTGCAGTGGCAAAAACAAGAACAAGATCGTGCCTGGCGGACCATGCACAAGCTCCACCACAGTCTGGACCTTCACTTCCTGATCACAGGCCACACCAAGTTTAACCCCGACTGGTGCTTCGGCCTCATCAAGCAGCACTTCAGAAACACCAGAGTGAACACTTTGTCCGAGATTGCTGGTGTTGTGCAGGACAGCACTGTGACAAGGGTCAACATCCCACAGCTGGTTGGACTGGAAGATGGTACGGTGCTGGTGGAAAGATATGGCTGGCAACAGCACCTGACTCCGTAGTTCAGGCCGCTGCCACAAATCAAGCAGCACTTCAGGTGAATATCATTTTCATTGCATTGTATGAGGTTATTTGTCTTATCTAAACTTGGAAGGTGAATTGATGTTATGCAAGGTTGTAATGTCTTCTCAATTTATTTTGTTATTTCCTGTTTTACAGCTTCGATGCTCTGGAGCCTGGTATTGTCACCAAGGAGCGTTCAGACTCAGTTGGGACCAGGTTTCAGCTGCTGCGCAACGCTGACATCCTTCCTCCCATAGATGGTCTGCCTGGACAAGCACCACTAGGACTGGACACAGCTAGACAAACTTATATTTTTGAGAAAATCAGGGAGTTTTGCGACGAAGAGGCTATGGACATCACATGCCCTGCACCAAAGTCAAGGTCAGGACAGATGGATTAAGAGGGTGTGAACAATGCTGAATGGGTGTAGACGAAGAAGAGCTCTCCAGTAGGTGTACCAAAACATTTAAGGGCCATTTTCTCAAAAGTTTATCAACTTTCAAAGCAAAATTACTTTCCCATTGTTCTTCAAATGTAGTGTATGGTATACCATTTTGTAGCTCTGTGTCCCTGCTTTTATCAAATGAAAAAAAACACAATTTCCAATTTTGCTACAAAAGACCGAATCAAGGCGGTCGGTCACATATACAGTGCCTTCGGAAAGTATTCAGACCCCTTGACTTTTTACACATTTTGTTACATTACAGCCTTATTCTAAAATGGATTTAAAATACAAAATCCTCAGCAATATACACACTATACCCCATAATGACAAAGCGAAAACAGGTTTTTAGAACTTTTTACAAATGTATTACAAATAAAAAACTGAAATACCTTCTTTACATAATTATTCAGACCCTTTGCTATGAGACTCGAAATTGAGCTCAGGTGCATCCTAGTTCCATTGATCATCCTTGAGATGTTTCTACAACTTGATTGGAGTCCACCTGTGGTAAATTCAATTGAATGGACATGATTTGGAAAGGCAAACACCTGTCTATAAAAGGTTCCACAGTTGACAGTGCATGTCAGAGCAATAACCAAGCCATGAGGTCGAAGGAATTGTCCGTAGAGCTCCGAGACAGGATTGTGTCGAGGCACAAGGGTACAAAAACATTTCTGCAGCATTGAAGGTCCCCAAGAACACAGTGACCTCCATCATTCTAATATGGAAGAAGTTTGGAACCACCAATACTCTTCCTAGAGCTGGCCGTGTGGCCAAACTGAGCAATCAAGGGAGAAGGGCCTTGGTCAGGGAGATGACCAAAAACCCGATGGTCACTCTGACAGAGCTCCAGAGTTCCTCTGGACAACCATCACTCCACCAATCAGACCTTTATGGTAGAGTGGCCAGATGGAAGCCACTCCTCAGCAAAAGGCACATGAAAGCCCACTTGGAGTTTGCCAAAATGCACCTAAAAACAAGATTCTCTGGTCTGATGAAACCAAGATTGAACTCTTTGGCCTGAATGCCAAGCATTTTTTACATTTTAGTCATTTAGCAGACGCTCTTATCCAGAGCGACTTACAGTCAGTGGTACATTATTATTTTTATTTATTATTATTCATACTGGACCCCCGTGGGAAACGAACCCACAACCCTGTCGTTGCAAACACCATGCTCTACCAACTGAGCCACATCTCTGCCGGCCATTCCCTCCCCTACCCTGGGCCAATTGTGCGCCGTCCCATGGGTCTCCCGGTCGCGGCCGGCTACGACAGAGCCTGGATTCAAACCAGGATCTATAGTGGCACAGCTAGCACTGCGATGCAGTGCCTTAGACCACTGCGCCACTCGGGAGATTGTCACCTCTGGAGGAAACCTGGCACCATCCCTACAGTGAAGCATGGTGGTGCAGCATCATGCTGTGGGGATGTTTTTCAACGGCAAGGACTGGAAGACTAGTCAGGATCGAGGCAAAGATGAACGGAGCGAAGTACAGAGAGATCCTTGATGAAAACCTGCTCCAGAGCGCTCAGGACCTCAGACTGGGGCGAAGGTTTACTTTCCAACAGCACAACGACCCTGAGCACACAGCCAAGACAACGCAGGAGTGGCTTCGGGACAAATCTCTGAATGTCCTTGAGTGGCCCAGCCACCAATCGAACATCTCTGGAGAGACCTGAAAATAGCTGTGTACCAACTCTCCCCATCCAACTTGACAGAGCTTGAGAGGATCTGCAGAGAAGAATGGGAGAAACTCCCCAAATACAGGTGTGTCAAGCTTGTAGTGTCATACCCAAGAAGACTTGAGGCTGTAATCGCTGCCAAAGGTGCTTCAACAAAGTACTGAGTAAAGGGTCTGAATACTTATGTAAATGTCATATTTCAGTTTTTTTTAAATACATTTGCAAACATTTCTAAAAACCTGTTTTGGTTCTGTCTTTATGGGGTATTGTGTGTAGATTGATGAGGGAAAAAACAATTTAGAATAAGGCTGTTGCAACACTCACTACCGAGGTCCTAAGATCACCATTCTCAATGCCAAACGTCGGCTGGAGTGGTGTAAAGCTTGCCGCCATTGGACTCTGGAGCAATTCCAGAAAATTATGTCATGGCTTTAGAAGCTTCTGATAGGCTAATTGACATAATTTGAGTCAATTGGAGGTGTACCTGTGGATGTATTTCAATGCCTACCTTCAAACTCAGTGCCTCTTTGCTTGACATCATGGGAAAATCTAAAGAAATAGCCAAGACCTCAGAATTTTTTTTGTAGACCTCTACAAGTCTGGTTCATCCTTGGGAGCAATTTCCAAATGCCTGAATATACCATGTTCATCTGTACAAACAATAGTACGCAAGTATAAAAACCATGGGACGACGAAGCCATCATACCGCACAGGAAGGAGACGCGTTCTGTCTCCTAGAGATGAACATACTTTGTTGCGAAAAGTGCAAATCAATCCCAGAACAACAGCAAAGGACCTTGTGAAGATGCTGGAGGAAACAGGTACAAAAGTATCTATATCTACAGTAAAAAGAGTCCTATATCGACATAACCTGAAAGGCCGCTCAGCAAGGAAGAAGCAACTGCTCCAAAACCGCCATAAAAAAGCCAGACTACAGTTTGCAACTGCACATGGGGACAAAGATCATACTTTTTGGAGAAATGTCCTCTGGTCTGATGAAACAAAAATAGAACTGTTTGGCCATAATGACCATCATTATGTTTGGAGGAAAAAGGGGGTTGCTTGCAATCCGAAAAACACCATCCCAACCGTGAAGCACAGGGGGTGGCAGCATCATGCTGTAGGGGTGCTTTGCTGCAGGAGGAACTGGTGCACTTCACAAAATAGATGGCATCATGAGGAAGGAAAATTAGGTGGATATATTGAAGCAACATCTCAAGATATCAGTCAGGAAGTTAAAGATTGGTCGCAAATGGGTCTTCCAAATGGACAATGACCCTAAGCATTCTTCCAAAGTTGTGGAAAAATGGCTTAAGGACAACAAAGTCAAGGCATTGGAGTGGCCATCACAAAGCCCTGACCTCAATCCTATAGGAAATTTGTGGGCAGAACTGAAAAAGCGTGTGCGAGCAAGGAGGCCTACAAACCTGACTCAGTTACACCAGCTCTGTCAGGAGGAATGGGCCAAAATTCACCCAACTTATTGTGGGAAGCTTGTGGAAGGCTACCCAAAACAATTTAAAGGCAATGCTACCAAATACTAATTGAGTGTATGTAAACTTCTGACCCACTGGGAATGTGATGAAAGAAATAAAAGCTGAAATAAATCATTCTCTCTACTATTATTCTGACATTTCACATTCTTAAAATATAGTGGTGATCCTAACTGACCTAAGACAGGGAATTTTTACTAGGATTAAATGTCAGGAATTGTGAAAAACTGAGTTTAAATGTATTTGGCTAAGGTTTATGTAATCTTCCGACTTCAGGTCTGCTTCTAACAACCATCAGAATTGATTTAAAAAAAAGTTTATGCATGCCAACATATTAGGCAATAATTAAGAGTAGGCAAAGTGATCGTGTCATGCAAAAATTCTATGAAATGTTTAACATTGCAACAAGTACAGTCAGCGGGCCACGGACCCCCTGCAGTACCTCCGCGGACCCCTGACTGAGAACCACTGATTTAGCAGATGCTCTTATTCAGAGCGACTTACAGCAAGTGCATTCATCTGAAGATAGCTAGGTGAGACAACCACATATCACAGTCCATAGCGGCTGGAAGTAGGGGTGCTGAGGACACTGCAGCACCCCTGAAAAATCGGAATAATAAAAAAATAAAAATAAACAATTTGTTTAGAAAATTATATTTCTTCACAAAAGTAGTGCACTGGGGCTTTACCAGTCCTGTATTAGCGTGGACCCCAAAAAATACCCCCCGCTGCTAAACAATGGATATATACAGTTTTGCGAAAAAAGTAATATATATTACATTTACATTTTAGTCATTTAGCAGACGCTCTTATCCAGAGTGACTTACAGTTAGTGAGTGCATACATTATATATTTTTATTTTTCATACCCCCCGTGGGAATCGAACCCACAACCCTGGCGTTGCAAACGCCATGCTCTACCAACTGAGCTACATCCCTGCCGGCCATTTCCTCCCCTACCCTGGACGACGCTGGGCCAATTGTGCGCCGCCCCATGGGTCTCCCGGTCGCGGCCGGCTACGACAGAGCCTGGATTCGAACCACTCAGGAATATATTATTCATACACATAAATCTATGAATTAAATTCATAGTATAATATTATTTTACACTCATGAAGGTACCCAGAAACAATCATTTCTGATGAAAAATCCAAAAAATCACAAACTCTTCATAAATTATTAAACAAAATTGTCATCTCACCTCTTAGCTTTGGTGTCATGTTCCCCAGAGACAGTCATTTTAGAGGCATGGCCCCCCACCTCTCTCCCCCCAGAGAGACTCATTTTAGAGCACTGAGCCCTAAACAGAGATCCAGCATGTTGGTTGTGGTTAACACAGTGACAACTAATTCTTGGATATCAATTGTTCTCAGTTATTCATTATCTCTTTGAGAAATAAAACATTTACTAACAGACACATCCAAAAAGTCAGGTGATTTAACACAATCACATGAACATGTATGACTGATATTTTTCACTTATTCTCCATGTAGTGGAGCTAATAACAATACTACTACTACTACTAATAATAATAATAATAATAATAATAATAATAATAACGATAATAATAACAATAATTATAATGTTGTACTCTGTCTTAATAATTTTACTCATTCTCTGTGTGTTGATTAGTTCAACAGTAGTGCTGAGACAGTGCTTTTTGAGATCGGTTCAGTTTTGGATCGATTATTAAAAAATGAGTCATGGTTTTCGTCGTCGACTATTTGGGTTGAATGCTGTAACAACACAGAATAAAACAATTAATACAAGTCCCATGATGGTAGTGACTGCCCATTACTGCTAATCACTTATTAACCATAATGTATTCACATTACTTTACTTTAATAAAATATTTAAGTTGGTGTGTATGTTACATTAGTTTTATTTTATTACTTTATTATTTAATTCCAAGTCATCATCTCATCTCTATAGAGCTGCTGCCTATGCTGTCTGACAAAATCACTATTTTGTAGTTCTTCAAAGTAAATAAGGCATACTTTTATGACTGCTAAATACCAACTATCAATCACTTAGATCAGGGGTGTCAAACGTCCGGTCCGCGGGCCGGATCAGGCCCGCAAACGGGTTTAATCCGGCCCGCGAGATGATTTTGTAAAGTATAAAAATGAGCTGCAATTTTTCAATAAAAGAAACTGCTGTTCCAATTGTGTCCACTGGATGGCGCAATAGCAATTGTGTTAAGCAAGCAAACTGTTTATACCGGGGCAGAGCAAATAGGTCAAGCAAGTGCAGCCAGTCCGGATGAGCTACTTTGTTTTGCCCGCAATATTTATTACGGCTTCTACTTTTAACATTATGTGCTTTGGCACCCTCACTGCCCCAATATGTCTCTGTCAAAAAAGAGAAAAGTGGACGCAGAGTGCAGAGTGTTCCAAGAAAAATTGTCATCCTTCTATTTATTCACGGAATTGAATGGGAAAGCTGTATGTTTGGTGTGTTCACAGCATGTTGCAGTGCTGAAAGAATATAACCTTCGTCGCCACTATGTGAGTCTTCATGCCGACAAATATGACAACTTTCAAGGACAGCGGAGAAGAGAGAAGGTGAATGAACTGTTGGTGGGTCTGAAGAAACAGCAGTCTGTGTTTACTCACAGCCGAGACATCAGGTGACGCTGCAGTGAAAGCTAGCTACCTCATTGCTAATGAAATCGCAGTGGCTTCAAAACCATTTAGTGAGGGTGAATTTGTAAAAACATGCATGATGAAGGCAGCAGAGATTGTGTGCCCTGAAAAGCACCAGGCTTTTGCAAATATCAGCCTGACAAGAAACACAGTTGCAGACAGGATTTCCGATCTTTCAGTGGATTTGGACAGCCAGTTGAAGCAAAAAGTAAAGTAATTTATTGCGTTTTCGGTTGCAATTGATGAAAGCACGGACATTACAGATGTTGCACAACTGGCCATTTTCATCCGCGGAGTTGATGACACATTGACCGTCACCGAGGAGTTCGTGGAGTTGGTGCCGATGACAGATACAACGACAGCAGCTGATATTTTCACTGCACTCGTCGGCGCGCTGGACAGGGTCGGAGTGGACTGGTCCCGCGCTGTCAGCCTGGCTACAAATGGTGCGCCCTCAATTATCGGGAAAAAAGTTCAGAGAGAAAGTGCAATCTGCAAATGGAGGGCGTGATTTTTGGACTTTTCACTGTATTTTGCACCAGGAGGCTTTGTGTTGCAAGTCATTAAAGATGGATAACGTCATGAATAAAACAAAGCTGCGCTCAAGGCTCACGCACAAGCACTTGAATCACATCCTGAAGTTGGCTGCCACTCAGGATGTGACGCCTGATATTGATGCGCTGGTGAAAGCTAAAAGATGCCAGGTATCAGGAGTCAAATAAACTATGCAACCCCACTTAAAGTGCTGCATGAGACACCCTGATATAGTTCTGTGATCTGTGATATACTTCTGTGAATCACTGAGGCATTGTGTGTTTGTGTGTTGTTTGTCCTCAGAATTTCAAATAACTTGAGGTGTTTTATGATTAATAGTGATGTTGTGCTTTTGGACACACTGTCCTCAGGCTCCAGCTTTATGTTTATATGTTTTTATGTTGATGTGCTATTGTTTTTAATTTATTTTATTTTATTTGTATATTTAACCTATTCTTGACTCTGTGGTTCTTGCACTTGTTTGGGGAACAGGATTTCATTATTTGTATCTACATTTCTGCCTGAGAAATGACACCCTGATATAGTTCTGTGATCTGTGAAATAGTTATGTGAATCACTGAGGCATTGTGTGTTTGTGTGTTCTTTTTCTTTAGAATTTTCAAATAAACTTCAGGTGTTTTATGATTAATAGTGATGTTGTGCTTGTACTATTTTGGACACACTGTCCTCAGGCTCCAGCTTTATGTTTTATGTTGATAGTATTAAAACAAAGAAAACAATCTGAAGTTGTTGTTTTTAAGTTATATATACCATGATTTTACCGGTCCGGCCCACTTGGGAATAGATTTTCCTCCATGTGGCCCCTGAGCTAAAATGAGTTTGACACCCCTGACTTAGATCATGTATTTCAGGTTGTCAAACAGTACGTCGCGAAGCAACAGCTGCTCTCTAGCCCCTCACGATCGTACATTCTTCTGCCTCTTCCGTAGCAGGCGTAAAAGAAACAGAGACCAGATAAGTAGATGCGCAATGGATTTTGGTCATTGTAGTTAATTATCACATTTTATGCGCTAAACTATGTAGAATATTGGCCTGTTAGAAACTATAACTACCTTTCCTCTCCTTTGATTCTACTGAGGAGAGGTATTTGTGTGTACAAATGTACCTAGCTCTGGTATAAACTTTTAGAACAAGTAAAACTTCATGTAATTTTGATAGAATGTATTCCAACATTGTTGTGTTGCTAGCAAACCTTTTGTGATTAAATATTATTCTGCTGAAAGAGTTTTCTACCGAGTGGTGCGATGTTAGGCTAGCTAGCTACAGGACATGCTAGCAGGCTCTCAGTAACGTAGGTTCCCTCATGCAGGCACTTACTCACTTTACTTTTCCTCACGTTAGCTGTGCAATGTGTGCAGCATTGAGAAGCTCACCATTAATTGTATTGCATTTATTTAATCCAATCCAGGTATGTAGTTCTTCAGTTGTATTGTTATGTCTACCGCTTTTATATGTGGCTAGTTTGTCACTGTTTATAGTATAGCCAGATGGTCTTTTGTAATGTGAAGTGTTCGACACACACATGTATTTATTTTTATAATGCAGAGCTTTTATCGCAACGAGAACATTATTACTTTGGATAATGGTATTATTTCTAAGAAATATGTGGATCCCTTGAATGTACAGTATCTCAGTCTGTTCTGATTTGACTGAGGAGAGGTGTACACTGTGCAGCATTGAGAAGCTCAACATTCATTGTATTTCATTTATTTAATCCAATCCAGGTAAATAAAAGACCAGAAACCGGCAACTAGTGTCCAGAGTCCTGTTCGTTACCAATACACCAGAACTCAGAAAAGTAGCCTAACCAGCTACATACAGTATGCATTCTCATTTCGACCAAAGCCAACACTGCTATGAGAGGCCAAAAAGAGCTCTATTTTCATGTAATCTGACCCAAGCACCGGTTCCAATCCAAGTGCCAATGCCATTTAACAAACTCCAGGTGTTTATATTTGTTAGATGACATGAAAATATAGCTCTTTGGCCAGGCTACAAGGTTCTTCTTACCTTTGTTCAGTAGAAAAGTCTCCTTCTCTAAACTCTATAGGTTGACGCAGTGACTGGTCACTCTTCATGGACACACAGCTGGGTACAGGGGAAGCTGGTCTCTCCTGCTTGATTGGACTTCAACACAACAGAGATAAACATTTCATCTCTCATTTACTCTAAACTCAGATGGGGAAACATAAGAAGAGTTTTATTCCAAAACGCTATATATACAGTCCCAGTCAAAAGTTTGGACACACCTACTCTTTCAAGGGTTTTTCTTTATTTTTTACTATTTTCTACATTGTAGAATAGTGAAGACATCAACACTATGAAATAACACATATATAATCATGTAGTAACCAAAAAAGTGTTAAACAAATGAAAATATATTTTAGATTTTAGATTCTTCAAAGTAGCCACCCTTAGCCTTGATGACAGATTTGCACACTCTTGGCATTCTCTCAACCAACTTCATGAGGAATGCTTTTCCAACCGTCTTGAAGGAGTTCCCACATATGCTGAGCACTTGTTGGCTCCTTTTCCTTCACTCTGCAGTCCAACTCATCCTCTGGAGACTCTTATCTCCCTCACTAACTTTAAGCATCAGTTGTCAGAGCACCTTACCGATCACTGCACCTGTACACAGCCCATCTGAAATTAGCCCACCCAACTACCTCATCCCTATATTGTTATTTATTTTGCTCTTTTGTACCCCAGTATCTCTATTTGTACATAATCTCTTGCACATCTAGCATTCCAGTGTTAATACTATTGTAATTATTTTGCACTATAGCCTATTTATTGCCTTACCTCCATAACTTGCTACATTTGCACACACTGTATATATATTTTCTGTTGTATTTTTGACTTTATGTTTTTTTACCCCATATGTAACTCTGTGTTGTTTTTATCGCACTGCTTTGCTTTATCTTGGCCAGGTCGCAGTTGTAAATGAGAACTTGTTCTCAACTGGCTTACCTGGTTAAATAAAGGTGAAAAAAAAAAAAAAAAACCATCTGAAGTTGTAACGAGTCTGCACACATTTGAATGGTGTCTGGCCGCTCAGTGGATGTTTACGAGAAATTGTGGATAAAATATTTTATAAAAAAATCTTAGAACAGTAATATTTTATACACACATGAAGGTAGCCGTAAGAAATAATTTCTGATGAAAAAACACAAATGTGAAAAAAGTTTGGATGTAGCGTTTTTGGAAATAAACTCTTAATACATTCTTAAAGAAAATTCTCCTCTCACCTCTTAGCTTTGGTGTCATGTTCCCCAATCAGACTAATTTTAGAGGCAGGGCCCCCCTCCACTCTCTCTCCAGAGAGACTCATTTTAGAGCACTGAGCCCTAAACAGAGATCCAGCATGTTGGTTGTGGTTAACACAGTGACAACTAATTCTTCAATGTCTATTGTTCTATTTTATTAATTACATCTCCTAGAAATAAAACATTTACTAACAGTCAGGTGATTTAATGCAATGTCATGAACATGTAGTCGTGACTGACATTTTTCACCTCTTCTCCATAATAATAATAATGATAATAATAATAACAATAATAACAATAATAACAATAATAATATCATAATAATAATATCTCACTTTCTCTTGTAATAATTTCACTCATTCTAGTGTGTTGCTTTGTTAATCAGTTCTGCTATTATTATGCTATTATTGAATTTAATTCATAATATCAATGTTAAGAAAAGTACGTTCAGGTTTCATATCCAATTACACAGGAAGCAGGAGCTCATTGTAATTTTGAAAACATCAAATGTTCTGATATTCTGAAAGATGATTTAGAACTATGATACATTAACATTTTTACAAATTGTAAAATAAGCACGATATACGAATCCTATAATAAGAGATAATAAAATATGTTTTTGAATTTGACTTGCCTACGCCCAGTTAGCGCCATTTTGTATGATTGAACTGTCACGTACCTGTCCCAGGTGAAATGGACTGTTAGTTCTGAGTGTTTTACTGTCATTCTCTATACTATAATAACACCATATATTTAATTTCCCTACACACTTTACAATAATCCCTTGGAAGATTCTTACCTTGTAGCCTGTATTCACAAACAGAACATGTCAAGTCATTGAGATATTTTCCGTTGTGCTGAGAGAGCACCTTCCTGATGACAAGTGGCTCTGTCTCTATGTTCTAGGTACAGTTGATCTTTGGATGCAATAATATCTGGTCAAAGTCTAGTGGCAAAACACCATAGTATAGCATAAACATAACAGTAGTTTAACCTTTGGCCAGTAAAGGCCATGGCATACTATAAAATGTTGAATCGTTATGATGGATCCAGTTTCAACATATCTCTAACTTTAAAGTATACAGTGGGGTCCCAAATTAAATACACCCTTAATAAAGATTAGCAGAAATGACTGTATAAAATAAAGAATTCAAATACTGAGCTATATTGTATGCAAAAAAAAAAGAGAATGAGATTTTGTTTAACAAGTAATACTTTTTTTCTCAAAAAGGTAGGGGTCAAACTTGACACTCCCTTTCAATACCTCCCTTGCGAAGATAACGGCACTGAGCCTTTTTCTAAAATGTTTTATGAGTTGGAGAACACATTATGAGTGATCTTAGACCATTCCTCCATACAGAATCCTTCCAAATGACCAACTACAGGAAGGTAAAGGTACAACTAAACACACAATAAAGAAACAAATCTCCCTAACTGACAGGAGGCTTGAATCTTAGTCATTTACCCACCGGCCTCTTACTACTATCCCAATGTATACATTCTACCAACATCATACATAAATAATCCCTGGTAGGATCCTTACTACTATCCCATTTTATACATTCTACCAACATCATACATAACTAATCCCTGGTAGGATCCTTACTACTATCCCAATTTATACATTCTACCAACATCATACATAAATAATCCCTGGTAGGATCCTTACTACTATCCCAATTTATACATTCTACCAACATCACACATAAATAATCCCTGGTACGATCCTTCTCTTGCAGCCTGAATTCAAAACCAGAACATGTCAAATCACTGAGATGTTCCTTTGTGCTGAGAAAGAAACGGTGGGAAAGGTTTATTCACCTTCCCAATGTCAAGTGACTTTGTGTAATTTTTGTTACTGATTAATTTAACATCTGGTAAAGTCACAGTGACATTGACCCCATGTCAGAATAATCAGAAAACCAGTTGAACCTGTTTAGGAGAAAAGCCATGGGTTTACAACATGGCTGTGTAGCTACTGCTAGAGGTCTCATGGATGGAATGCATTTATATCTTTCATCATTTCATCATTAATAAACATTATAAAAATTAAAAATCAGGTGTTTCTATGTGAAACGGTTTTGTTATATTTCAGTCTTCTGTGATGTAGATAAAGTGTCATATTGGGATGCAATCTCAAAATGGAATACATTTTACTCTATATCTGACATGGTACAGGTGTCTTCTTTTTTTGAAGCCTATAACCATGTGTGTGAGGTGTATACATTCGTTTCAAAGTAGGTTTGTTTAAGACTACCAAGAAACACTCTGTGTGACCCTGATTTAGCCCCCTGCAGTACAAGGTTAATCATTAAAAACAATACCATATGAACAACTTGCATTCTCCAGGACCAGTGATTCAAGTCTGAGACTCCATCCCAAATGGCACCCTATTCCCTCCATAGTGCACTACTTTTGACCAGGACCCTTTGGGCTGTGTAGTGCACTATAGGGAATAGGGTACCATTTGAGGAGGCAGCCTGAGTGTTATCCAGTCTTCTCTCTCTCTCTGCCTGTGATGTCACAATGATGCAGTCAAGCTTCATTTCAAAATACACCTGAACACCACAGCACATCCTCTCACGACAGACTCAATAGACTCCTGAAAGACACAGGACATCCTCTCACGACAGACTCGATAGACTCCTGAAAGAAACAGGACATCAGGGTTTCTACTGGGTTCGTTTTGTTACCATGAATGTAAGAATGACAAACTAATAAAACTGTGCCCTCTAGTGGTAGGTGGTGATAATATGTCCAGTCTCTCTCTCTCTCTTCACTCCTCTCTCCGTCTCCCCCTCTACAGTCTCCACACTCCACTCTCTCTCACAAACATAAACTCTGACCTGTCCAATGAGACAAACTCATTAAATAATCCCACAGTACCCAAACACACACTCTCTCTCTCTCTCTCTCTCTCTCTCTCTCTCTCTCTCTCTCTCTCTCTCTCTCTCTCTCTCTCTCTCTCTCTCTCTCTCTCTCTCATTAGGAGTCCAGCCAGACTGTTAGGTTAATGGACTATGGAAACCTACTGGGAATCTGCCATACAGAATCTGCTACAATTTAACATTTAAAAATAAATAATAATAATACATTAAAATACATTAAACACATATTTCCATTTCTGTTGTTCTTTCGCTGTTTGCAGGACTAGAAATAGGGTTCAATCAGGTCAATACAGCCAGATAATTAATTATATATCCTCAAACCTTAGACTCATGTCTCCCGAGTGGCGCAGTGGTCTAAGGCTGTGCCACTAGAGATCCTGGTTCGGATCCAGGCTGTTGTAGCCGACCGGGAGACCCATGGGGCGGCGCATAATTGGCCCTGCCGTGACCGGGAGACCCATGGGGCGGCGCATAATTGGCCCTGCGTCGTGTAGGGGAGGGAATGGCCGGCAGGGATGTAGCTCATTTGGTAGAGCATGGCGTTTGCAATGCCAGGGTTGTGGGTTCAATTCCCCAAAATAAAATAATGTATGCACTCACTAACTGTAAGTCGCTCTGGATAAGAGCGTCTGCGAAATGACTAAAATGTCCATCCACATGCTGGCTTCAACCCAACCCTATCCTCAATCCTAACCCAACTCTATCCTTAACCCTAACCAAACCCTAGCTCCAAGCAATAGCACTGTGGCAAGGACTCATGCCAAGTTGTTTGGATGAATAGTGATCTGCATGATTTCTAACAAGCAACTCCACTCTACTACAAAGTTCATATTCAATGTGATAAAAACAACTTGTTCCTTACTTTTTATTTTTAGAAACCACTATTCAGACCTTGTTTTTCCTTTACCACATTTAAATGTACACCTTGACTTCTGTTGAAACATTTAGTGTGTGTATCTTCTTGCCGAGTTTCCAGCAGAAGGGATCCAGGTGGGTATCTGAAGTTCAACTGAACATGATTGTTTACAGGTTTGATGCCAGGAACAACTAGTGAAGATACAGACACACAGGAGCTTTCATTGGTTCTATGGTTGGTTCAACTAGATATGTATTATGTACCTCATTATAGATCCATCTGTGGTTGGTTCAGCTAGATATGTATTCTGTTCCTCATCATAGACCCATCTGTGGTTGGTTCAGCTAGATATGTATTCTGTATCTCTTTATAGACCCATCTATGGTTGGTTCAGCTAGATATGTATTCTGTATCTCTTTATAGACCCATCTATGGTTGGTTCAGCTAGATATGTATTCTGTACCTCATTATAGATCCATCTGTGGTTGGTTCAGCTAGATATGTATTCTGTACCTCATTATAGACCCATCTGTGGTTGGTTCAGCTAGATATGTATTCTGTACCTCATTATAGACCCATCTGTGGTTGGTTCAGCTAGATATGTATTCTGTACCTTTTTATAGACCCATCTGTCAGCATTGTAAACAATATCAAGTCTACACACACAGTTTGTGATACCACAACTGTCTCACAACAGTTCCTCTGCATTAAAGCCCCACCATGTGGTTAACATCAGTATTGCAGCTCTGTCAATCAGGCCAGTTTGGAGTGGATGAATGAAATATTCTTTCAAGGGTTTTATTTATATGAATTTTGACCAAAAAGCTGCAAAATCGTCTTTGTACAGAAAGGGCACACGTACAAGACCCAAGTCACTAGCATTGTTAAAATCATTTAATAACACAACACTAACAACCAGGCTATACAGTAGAATAATGGCAGAGACAAAACACCATTTTCATTTCAGAATCCTAGTAGACAATACAGTAGTTGCTATTTGGCATATCACACAGATTTAAACAGGTATTGCTTATTGGTTCATTAACACAATTATAATTTGTTGGTTCCTAAGAAAATTTGTTTTTCCTTCAAGAAAACTGTTGTTGTTTATGAATTAACTTTGTCTGAAGGAGTTGACTAGCCTGATTGCCAGTCTGTTCTTGCTTTCTTGCCAACTCTTTATGGAATTGTCATATTTGGCTTGACAATGACATGCTAGGAGTTGACACTACACTATAATAAAACAAAATAAACATTTAAAACGTTTTTAAAATGTTGGCTTTTTCCCTAAAAGCTGATATGACAGCTTTAGCTCTATGGTACGGAGGAGAAAATATATTTAAAAAAACAAGCACTCTAACAATAAACTGAGCTCAACAACATTAAACAGCAGACATTATGTACAGTGAGGGAAAAAAGTATTTGATCCGCTGCTGATTTTGTACGTTTGCCCACTGACAAAGAAATGATCAGTCTATAATTTTAATGGTAGGTTTATTTGAACAGTGAGAGACAGAATAACAACAAAAAAATCAAGAAAAACACATGTCAAAAATGTTATAAATTGATTTGCATTTTAATGAGGGAAATAAGTATTTGACATCTTGTCACGCCCTAACCTGGAGAGACTGTTATTATTTGGGTAGTTTGGTCAGGGTGTGAAAGTCTATGTTTGTAGTTCTATGTTGGCCGGGTGTGGTTCCCAATCAGAGGCAGCTGTCGCTCGTTGTCTCTGATTGGGGATCATACTTAGGCAGCCAGTTTTCCTGCCTGGGTTGTGGGATCTTGTTTGTGTTTCGGTGTGTTTGGCTTGTTTGTGTATAGCCTTTCGATGTCATGGTTCGTTGCCTTTTGTTGTATACTTTCATGAAACTGTCAAATTTTTCCATCAATTCCAATAATTGTTCATTTCTCAATAAGCTCCTGATTGTCACTCACTTCAATATTGTCCTCAACAACAGCAATATTTTCCAGTCACGTGATCTTCATTCACTTCACTCATTGACGTTTCCTCCTAAGTTCGCTCATTTAGCAGTTGTAATTCCTAAGTTCATCTTCATAAATTAATAAATGTCCTTTCCTTTAATCACGCTGTTTTCCTGCTCCGACGTCCGTCTCGAGTCCTTTTCTGCCGTCCATGACGATGTTAACTCTCTTTCTTAGCTAGCTCGACTATGCACTTGCTTCTGCTAGCAAAACACTGTGCTAACATTAGCCTATACTGTACCACAGAAAATAACAGTTTTAAACAGTTGTAAAAACCCACTTCTTCCAGACAGAATAGTTCCTGTAGATTCAGACTTACTCATCACCAATCTGTTGTTATGTCTCGTGGGTTTCATAACCACTTCTGTATAACAATTCAATAATGATGAGACAGGAGACAGGAATCAGTTCAACCATTTATCTGGAACGTGATCATCTTAACACATACAAACCCCCATGATGCTCTGTGGCACAACCCCAATATACAACAAATACATAAATAAATAAGTAAATGGACACTAAACAAAACTAATACGGAATTTAAATGTTCAGTTCTAGAAAGTAGGGCCATGGGATAGGGTCAGAAAGGTCAGTATGTTTGATAACTGGTTACAGAGGTGACATAACAAGCATACGGTCCAATATAACACAGTGAGGTAGAGGTGGGAGCTAAAAGCAGACATGGACAGTGAGATGGTGTGAAGAGGTCAGGGGTGAAACACTACATCAGGACAGGTAGAAATGGCAGGGCTGGAAATAGACACAGAGACACATTCTGATCATGGCTCAGACCTGACATGAGACACCCAAACAGAAGATGTCATAGCAAAGTCCTGTCCAGTAGGCTATATGGGATTTCCTTTAATCAGAATCCAAAACATGGAAATGAGGCATCTTTTAATAAAAAGTTACATTAGAGCTTTAGTGAAAGGATGAAATGACTTAGTGTGACTAACATCATATCAAACATTTAGAACTGCTCTTCTTTATTATACTGAACAAAAATATAAATGCAACATGCAACAATTTCAAAGATTTTACTGAGTTACAGTTCATATAAGGAAATCAGTCAATTGAAATAAATTCATTAGGCCCTAATCTACGGATTTCACATGACTGGGAATACAGATATGCATCTGTTGGTCACAGATACCTTAATAAAAAAGTAGGACTGTGGATCAGAAAACCAGTCAGTATCTGGAGTGACCACCATTTGCCTCATGCAGCGCGACACGTCTCCTTCATATAGAGTTGATCAGGCTGTTGATTGTGGCCTGTGGAATGTTGTCCCACTCCTCTTCAATGGCTGTGCAAAGTTGCAGGATATTGGCGGGAGCTGGAACACGCTGTCGTACACGTCTATCCAGAGCATCCCAAACATGCTCAATGGTTGACATGTCTGGTGAGTACTCAGGCCATGGAATAACCGTTTTTTTCCCCAGCTTCCAGGAATTGTGTACAGATCCTTGAGACATCGGGCTTTGCATTATCATGCTGAAACATGAGGTGATGGGGGTGGATGAATGGCACGACAATGGGATCTCATCACAGTATCTCTGTGCATTCAAATTGCCATCGATAAAGTGCACTTGTGTTCGTTGTTCGTAGCTTATGCCTGCCAATACCATAACCACACCGCCACCATTGAGCACTCTGTTCACAACGTTGATATCAGTTAACCGCTTGCCCACAGACGCCATTCTTGTGGTCTGCGGTTTTTAGGCCGGTTGGACGTACTGCCAAATTTTCGAAAACAACGTTCAAGGCGGCTTAGAGAAGTTAACATTAAATTCTCTAGCAACAGCTCTGTTGGACGTTCCTGCAGTCAGCATGCCAATTGCACGCTCCCTCAAAACTTGAGACATCTCTGGCAATGTGTTATGTGACAAAACTGCACATTTTAGATTGGCCTTTTATTGTCCCCAGCACAAGGTGTACCTTTTGTAATGATCATGCTGTTTAATCAGCTTCTTGAAATGCCACTCCTGTCAGGTGGATGGATTATCTTGGCAAAGGGGAAATGCTCTCTAACAGGGATGTAAAACGTATAAGCATTTTGTGCGTATGGCACATTTCTGGGAACTTTTATTTCAGCTCATGAAACATGGGACCAAAATTTTACATGTTGCCTTTATATTTTTGTTCAATGTATTTACAGGAATAAACTGGCCCAAACTGGTGTGTTCAATGTGTGTGTCCAGTGTGTGTGTGTGTCCAGTGTGTGTGTGTCCAGTGTGTGTGTGTCCAGTGTGTGTGTGACCAGTGTGTGTGTGTGTGTGTGTGTGTGTGTGTGTATGTGTCCAGTGTGTGTGTGTTTGTGTGTGTGTGTGTGTGTGTCCAGTGTGTGTGTGTGTGTGTCCAGTGTGTGTGTCTATTGTGTGTGTGTCCAGTGTGTGTGTATGTGTCCAGTGTGTGTGTGTTTGTGTGTGTGTGTGTGTGTGTCCAGTGTGTGTGTGTGTGTGTCCAGTGTGTGTGTCTATTGTGTGTGTGTCCAGTGTGTGTGTATGTGTCCAGTGTGTGTGTGTCCAGTGTGTGTATGTTTGTGTCCAGTGTGTGTGTGTGTCCAGTGTGTGTGTGTGTGTGTGTGTCCAGTGTGTGTGTGTCCAGTGTGTGTCCAGTGTATGTGTGTCCAGTGTGTGTGTGTGTGTGTGTCCAGTGTGTGTGTGTTTCTAGTGTGTGTGTGTGTGTGTCCATGTGTGTGTGTGTGTGTGTGTGTGTGTGTGTGTCCAGTGTGTGTGTGTGTGTGTATGTGTGTGTGTGTGTGTGTGTCCAGTGTGTGTGTGGTGCATCTGAACCGTTCTCACAGGGCGCAGGATCACGGAAAGAGACAGACACAGAGTTACCATGGTTATTATTTACAGGAATAAACTGGCCCAAACTGGTGTGTGTGTGTTACTCCATGTATTTAAATGTCATATTCTGATCAAACATAAAACACATGATTAGTGTGAAACATCATGTTGTGTTTGACACAGGGACCACCTGACACAGGGACACTGAGGAGTCAAACCAAACATAAAACCCTGGATAGAGGGGCTCAGTGAATGTGGTGTAGAATGTGTACAGGTGGGTCAGTGCGTCAAAGGAGACTCTGTAGAAGGACAGAGTGCCGGCTGGCCAGTCCAGATACACTCCTACTCTGTGGGAGCTGGAGGAGGGGACGTCTATGGTAGTGAACTTATTATTGTGAAAGGCTCTGTAACTGTTGTCAGAACAGAACAGACCCCAGGAATTCTCATTGTATCCAATCCCACAGTCATTACCCCCTCCTCTCCTGCTGATTCCTTTATATGTCACTCCTATATCAGCCCCATTCCCACTCCACTCTACCTCCCAGTAACAGCGCCCAGTCAGACCCTCTCTACACAGCACCTGATACCAGACCTCAAATCTCTCTGGATGATCAGGATACGGCTGCTCCACTCTCCTACATATCACCTTTCTGTTCTCCTCAGACAGAGAGAGGTGTCTGTGTGCTGTGTTTAGGTCCAGTGTGAGATCACAGGCATCTGATGGATAAAACCAGACTCAATATTAGAAATCATCATCATTCACATTAGAATGTTAACTCACTTTTCACTAATTCATTTAATGTAGATGTTTCTAGGTATCAAAAGGAGAAGTTAAGGTAACTTGAGACTTGTTGAATGATCATATGTTATACTATATGGTAATATAAAACACACTTATTCCCATGAATTACACATACACACACACACACCTGTATGCATGCATGAACACACACACACATTTCTTATGTAACATGAACACGCCACACACATACACAGAATAACAAATTGTCAAAGCAACACTTTCTAAACTTTGGTGTTCCTGATTTCTACTTCTGTAGAACTACAGCTTCTATTTAATATGACCAAGTAAGTAATGATGGTGGTCTTTGACTTTGACTTCACTTGAATTAAGACTTATTCTTAGTCATATTCTTCACAGCAGTCAACACTCACATTTTCTATGCCCAGGTTTCATTGTGTACTCTCCACCATGTTCCACACTGTAGCGGTAAGCAGAAGAACAGACAGTCATTGAGTGATGCACGTGAACTCTCTCTCTCACACACACACACACACACACACACACACACACACACACACACACACACACACACACACACACACACACACACACACACAAACACACAAACACACACACACACACACACACACACACAATAACCATATATATTTGTCCAAGTGTTGGTAAGAATGGTTGTCTTAACTAGCCTGATAACTCCAACATGTCTGATATGAACATTGATATAAACCCTCTACATACTTGAGTTTCTCCAGTCTGCAGTGTGGATCCCCCAGTCCAGCAGAGAGCAGTCTGACTCCTGAGTCTCCTGGGTGATTGTAGCTCAGATCCAGCTCTCTCAGGTGACAGGGGAAGGACCTCAGAGCTGAGACCAGAAACGCACAGCCTTCCTCTGTGACTAGACAGCGTGACAGCCTGCAAAGAGTAAAATCATTTTTAAATCATAATGCTATTTTTCGGTGGTGAAAATAGTGACAGTATATTTTTTCCAACATTTTCAGATATATCACTGTCCTGAATATATTCATAAATTAAGGTATGATTAGAAATAACAAATGATCAAAGTATTGCTTGTAGAGAGAAAAATATAAAGTACAAATATTTGAGTAGACTGACCAGACCAGTTTAAAAAGCAGTATCAGTCAAAAGACAGACAGTGAGGTATCAGATTTAGATTGTATTGAGTATACAGTCCACAACTGTTTCATATGAGGTGAGATTATATAATGTCACCTTTTATTTGAGGGTATTTTAATACAATTATTTTTCACCATTTAGAAAAATAAAAGGAATGTATGTATCTTGTCCCCCGATTTGAAGAAGTCATAAGTATTCTGACCAATTCACTTATAGTGTATTAAAGTAGTCAAAAGTATAGTATTTGGTCCCATATTCATTGAACGCAATGACTACATCAAGCCTGTGACTGCCATGACTGAGAAAGATCATGAATGAATCACTAATAATAATGAGTGAGAGAGTTACAGAGGCTACAAAAAACATGCTAATACCATTAACCTCAAATAAAAGGTGACATTCTGTACTGTCACCTAATATGAAACTTTTTATCTCAAATCCAAAATGCTGGAGCGTAGCACCAAATGTAAAAGGTTCACTGTCCAAACATATATGGTGTAGATTATCTGTGCCTGGTAAACACATGTGGATCTGGTGAACAGTTATCACTTGTTTTTTTTGTTTGTTTTTTTATCACTTGTTGACCAACTACAGGAATACTGACCTCAGAGTCTCCAGTTTACAGTGGGGATTCCCCAGTCCAGCAGAGAGAAGCTTCACTCCTGAATCCTTCAGGTCATTGTTACTCAGATCCAGCTCTCTCAGGTGTGAGGGGTTTGACCTCAGAGCTGAGACCAGAGAAGCACAGCCTTCCTCTGTGACTTGACAGCGTGACAGCCTGCAAAGATTAAAATGAAATTAAAACCACACTGCTATTCTTTGGTGGTGAAAATAGTGGCAGTATACATTGGGAAAAAAAAGTATTTAGTCAGCCACCAATTGTGCAAGTTCTCCCACTTAAAAAGATGAGAGAGGCCTGTAATTTTCATCATAGGTACATGTCAAGTATGACAGACATTTACATTTTAGCAGACGCTCTTATCCAGAGCGACTTACAGGAGCAATTAGGGTTAAGTGCCTTGCTCAAGGGCACATCGACAGATTTTTCACCTAGTCGGCTTGGGGATTAGAACCAGCGACCTTTCGGTTACTGGCACAACGCTCTTAACCACTAAGCTACCTGCCGCCCCACAGACAAATTGAGAACATTTTTTCCAGAAAATCACATTGTAGGATTTTTAATGAATTTATTTGCAAATTATGGTGGAAAATAAGTATTTGGTCACCTACAAACAAGCAAGATTTCTGGCTCTCACAGACCTGTAACTTCTTCTTTAAGAGGCTCCTCTGTCCTCCACTCGTTATCTGTATTAATGGCACCTGTTTGAACTTGTTATCAGTATAAAAGACACCTGTCTACAACCTCAAACAGTCACACTCCAAACTCCACTATGGCCAAGACCAAAGAGCTGTCAAAGGACACCAGAAACAAAATTGTAGACCTGCACCAGGCTGGGAAGACTGAATCTGCAATAGGTAAGCAGCTTGGTTTGAAGAAATCAACTGTGGGAGCAATTATTAGGGAATGGAAGACATACAAGACCACTGATAATCTCCCTCGATCTGGGGCTCCACGCAAGATCTCACCCCATGGGGTCAAAATGATCACAAGAACGGTGAGCAAAAATCCCAGAACCACACGGGGGGACCTAGTGAATGACCTGCAGAGAGCTGGGACCAAAGTAACAAAGCCTACCATCAGTAACACACTACGCCGCCAGGGACTCAAATCCTGCAGTACCAGATGTGTCCTCCTGCTTAAGCCAGTACATGTCCAGGCCCGTCTGAAGTTTGCTAGAGTGCATTTGGATGATCCAGAAGAGGATTGGGAGAATGTCATATGGTCAGATGAAACCAAAATAGAACTTTTTGGTAAAAACTCAACTCGTTGTGTTTGGAGGACAAAGAATGCTGAGTTGCATCCAAAGAACACCATACCTACTGTGAAGCATGGGGGTGGAAACATCATGCTTTGGGGCTGTTTTTCTGCAAAGGGACCAGGACGACTGATCCGTGTAAAGGAAAGAATGAATGGGGCCATGTATCGTGAGATTTTGAGTGAAAACCTCCTTCCATCAGCAAGGGCATTGAAGATGAAACGTGGCTGGGTCTTTCAGCATGACAATGATCCCAAACACACCGCCCGGGCAACGAAGGAGTGGCTTCGTAAGAAGTATTTCAAGGTCCTGGAGTGGCCTAGCCAGTCTCCAGATCTCAACCCCATAGAAAATCTTTGGAGGGAGTTGAAAGTCTGTGTTGCCCAGCGACAGCCCCAAAACATCACTGCTCTAGAGGAGATCTGCATGGAGGAATGGGCCAAAATACCAGCAACAGTGTGTGAAAACCTTGTGAAGACTTACAGAAAACGTTTGACCTGTGTCATTGCCAACAAAGGGTATATAACAAAGTATGGAGAAACTTTTGTTATTGACCAAATACTTATTTTCCACCATAATTTGCAAATAAATAAATAAAAAATCCTACAATGTGATTTTCTGGATTTTTTTTTCTCATTTTGTCTGTCATAGTTGACGTGTACCTATGACGAAATTTACAGGCCTCTCTCATCTTTTTAAGTGGGAGAACTTGCACAATTGGTGGCTGACTAAATACGTTTTTCCCCCACTGTATATCAGTGTCCTGAAACCTACCATATATATTCATAAACTAATGAATGCATCATTATTAGAAATGACAAATTATTGAAGTATTTTTTGTAGATAGAAACGTATATAGCACAAATATTTGAGTAGACTGACCAGACCAGTTTAAAAAGTAGAATCAGTCAAAAGACAGACAGTGAGGTTTCAGATTTAGATTGTATTGTGTATACAGTCCACACCATATCTATTTTGACAGTGAAGCTAACATTTTAAATGTTGCTCTATACTCCAGTATTTGTGATTTCAGATCAAATGTTTCATATGAGCTGATAGTATATTATGTCACCTTTTATTTGAGGGTATTTTTATACATATCTCTTTCACTGTTTAGAAAAATAAAAGCACTTAATGTATCTAGACCCCTATTTGAAGAAGTCATAAGTATTCTGACCAATTCACTTATAGTGTATTAAAGTAGTCAAAAGTATAGTATTTGGTCCCATATTCTTTGACCGCAATGACTACATCAAGCCATGATTAAGAAAAATCATGAATGAATCATGAATAATAATGAGTGAGCTAGTTACAGAGGCTACAACAAAACATGCTAACCTCTCACCATTAACTTCAAATTAAAGGTGACATTATGTACTGTCACCTAATATGAAACATATCTAAAATCCAAAATGCTGGAGCTTAGCACCAAATTTAAAACTTTAAGCCTCACTGTCTAATCACATATGGTGTGGACTATGTGTGCCTGGTAAACACATGTGGATCTAGTGAACAGTTATCACTTGTTGACCAACTACAGAAATACTGACCTCAGAGTCTCCAGTTTACAGTGGGGATTCCCAAGTCCAGCAGAGAGAAGCTTCACTCCTGAATCCTTCAGGTCATTGTTACACAGATCCAGAACTCTCAGATGTGAGGGGTTTGACTTCAGAGCTGAGACCAGAGAAGCACAGCCTTTCTTTGTGACTCCACAGCCTGACAGCCTGACAGAGAGATCATCATGATTTCACAAACAAACTGTTAATTTAACAGCAATAGTTTAGAAGGACAATGGCAGAGGCATTTGGTTTATTCTGTCAAACAACATTTAGATTCATCTTCTGTCTCCTAGAATTGTAGGGTCTAATCTTTATACTAATGTGAATATCAATACATTGATTCAATACATAATTCAATAACACATATTTTTCTCTAAACTGAATATTTCTTCCTGATGATTAGTACTTAAATGTCATTTTATGTACTCACAGAGCAGCTCTGGAGGCTTTGACCACTGGCAGCAGCCTCAGAAGACCTTCCTCTGATCTGGAGTATTTCTTCAGGTCAAACACATCCAGCTCCTTTTCTGAAGTCAGCAACACAAAGACCAGAGCTGACCACTGTGCAGGTGACAGTTTGGCTTCTGAGAGACTTCCTGAGCTCAGGTAGCTTTGGATCTCTTCCACTAGAGAATGGTCATTCAGTTCATTCAGACAGTGGAACAGATTGATGCACCTCTCTGGAGAGGGATTCTCCCTGATCTTCTCCTTGATGTACTTGACTGTTTCTTCATGGCTCTGTGAGCTGCTTCTTGTCTTTGTCAGTAGACCTCGTAAGTGCTTCTGATTGGACTCCATTGAGAGGCCCAGAAGGAAGCGGAGGAAAAGGTCCAGGTTTCCTGTCTCAGTTTGTAAAGCTTTATCCACAGCACTCTTGTAGACAGTAACTTCAGGCTTCAGCGCAAAATAGTTACTGGACGTTAATTGCGGTTCGGCCATTAGATTCTCATTGTTGTTGATGAATGAGAGGAACACATATACAGCAGCCAGAAACTCCTGAATGCTCAGATGCACGAAGCAGTACACCTTGTCCTGGTACAGCCCAGATTCCTCTTTAAAGAGCTGTGTGCACAATCCTGAGTACACCAGGGCTTCATTGACATCAATGCCAACCTCTTTCAGGTCTTCTTCATAGAAAATCAGATTGCCTTTCACAAGCTGTTGAAAAGCCAGTTTTCCCAGTGACAGAATGCTCTCTTTATTCCAGTGTGGACCTGTCTCTTCTTTCCCAAGATACTTGTCATTCTTCTTTATGGTATGAAACACCACAAGGTGTGTGTACATCCCAGTCAGAGTCTTGGGCATCTCTTCTCTCTTATGTTTCAGCATGTGTTCAAGGACTATTGCAGAAATCCAACAGAAGACTGGAATGTGGCACATGATGTGGAGGCTCCTTGATGTCTTTATGTGTGAGATGATTCTGCTGGCCAGGTCCTGATCACTGAATCTCTTCCTGAAGTACTCCTCCTTCTGTGGGTCATTGAACCCTCGTACCTCTGTCACCTGGTCAACACACCCTGAAGGGATCTTATTGGCTGCTGCAGGTCGGGTAGTTATCCAGAGGAGAGCAGAGGGAAGCAGATTTCCTTTGATGAGATTTGTCAGCAGAACATCCACTGAGGTTGACTTTGTGACGTCATAACAGATCTTGTTCTTCTGGAAGTCTAGGGGCAGTTGGCACTCATCCAGACCATCAAAGATGAACAGAACTTTGTACTTGTCGTAGTTGGAGATTCTTGATTCTTTGGTTTCCATTGAGAAGTGATTGAGAAGTTCAATCAAAGTGTGTTTTTCCCCTTTCATCAAATTCAGCTCCCGAAAAGGGAATGAAAATACAAATTGGACATCCTGATTTGCTTTCCCTTCAGCCCAGTCCAGAATGAACTTCTGCACAGAGACTGTTTTTCCAATGCCAGCGACTCCCTTTGTCAGCACAGATCTGATAAGTTTGTCTTGTCCAGTTAAGGGTTTGAAGATGTCGTTACATTTGATTGCCATCTCTGGTCTTGCTTGTTTCCTGGCTGTCGTCTCAATCTGTCTCAGCTCATGTTCATTATTGACCTCTCCATTTCCACCCTCTGTGATGTAGAGCTCTGTGTAGATCTTATTGAGAAGTGTTGGGTTTCCTTGTTTAGCGATCCCCTCAAATACACATTGAAATTTCTTCTTTAGATGAGATTTGAGTTCACGTTGGCAAATGACATCAAGCTCATCTGAATCTAGACATAACACAGAGGATATTAATATTACGTCTGTTTTAATGCCTACAGTATTGTAGGACTGTGTTATAATGTTGTACATATTAATAATGTATTCTCTTAACTGACTGTATAAATGTTTAAATGTTTTCATAATGCATTACACACTGGTTTGACTGATTATATTATTATTTGTATTATTAATGTTGTCTCCCTGTCTCTCCTATCTCTCTCTCTCTCTTTTATCTGTCTAAATTAATCAACATGTACTTTAGCTACAGCGTTTAAATGTTTGTTATAAAACACCATTCAACATGAGGCAAACAGCTCTTACTTTTCTCCAGTGTGTCAGCAAGCTCCTTCTGGTTCATTTTCCTCAGGACGTGCAGTGTGATCTTCAGAGCCCCCTCTCTGGCACTGCTCTCCTGCTTCTCATCTTCAGCATCCACCACTTCCTTATCCTGCTTCTGACACTCAAAGCCTTGTGGGAGATCTGGACTAAGAATCCTCTTGAACCTTTTCAGCTCGTTCTTCACAAATGTCATAATATTCTCTTCAAGTAACTGAAATAAATAAAGTAAATAAGTTAAGCAAGAGACTAAATGCTTTCTCATTAACACATTAATGAATGATTGACAGATCAACTTTACTTGAGGTAAACAAAAACAAATGTACATAACAGGACCACATACACTGAATATGGAGGCCAGGTCTGTTTGATGACTCTGGGAAGACTGACCACTGAGAATCTCTGACTCCGATCTCTCCTGTTGGTGTCTGTGGACAAAACATGAGATTACATTTCCTCATCCAGGGAGTTCTAATAGCAGGTGGAGGGGAAACATGTTGTCAGCCTCCATCATGTATTAAGACCAAAGGATTACAAACTATCTTATGATGATTTATCACAGAAAAGTGTTTACTGTAATTGAATGTCCAGTGATTACAACAATAACAAAACATTTTGGTCAAAGCTTTTAAGGTAATTTGCAAGCACAATATAGCCCGTTTGACTGCACTAAGGTTATTCTACTGGCAGAATATTCCTCTACTGAGAGACCAGAGATGTAGAAGCCAGATAGAACCCATTCCATGCAGCAACATGCTGTAGAAATAACCTGATCCCTTTTATCACTGTGCAGGAATCTGACTGGGCAGCACTCCCTGGCATGAGTACCAGACCTTCACACACACATACACGCACACATTCGCACACACACACACACACACACACACGCACACACACGCACACACACGCACGCACACGCACGCACACACACACACACACACACACACACACACACACACACACACACACACACACACACACACACACACACACACACACACACACACACACACACACACACACACACACACACACACACACACACACAGAGGGAATGTTGTGTTTGTTTAATATTGTTTTAGGACTATGAAAATTGAAAAAAGGATTTGCCTATGTAGTTGAGGTAATAATGTGGCTACAAGGAGTACCAGTACTGAGTCAATGTGCAGGGGTACCAGGTAGTTGAGGTAACTGAGGTGTAGGTAGGGGTAAAAGTGACTAGGCAATCAGGATAGAGATTACATCTCCTCATCCAGGGAGTGCACACACACACACACACACACACAGGGAGGGAATGTTGTGTTTGTTTAATATTGTTTTAGGACTATATTAAATGGAAAAAAGGGTTAACCTATGGATTATGAAAACAACAAAAATAAATGGGAAAATGGGAGGAGAAATGACTAGAGACAGTGTTGTTTAACTCACTGACCACATGACCCATGAGTTTTTCTTACCTTTGTTCAGTAGAAAAGTCTCCCGCTCTAAACTGTTCAGGTTGTTTCATAGACCAGTCACTCTTCATGGACACACAGCTGGGTACAGGGGAGGCTGGTCTCTCCTGCTTGATTGGACTTCAACACAACAGAGACAAACATTACATCTCTCATCTACTTTGAGCTCAGATGGGGAAACATAAGAAGAGTTTCATTCCAAAACACTATATATTCATTTTCAGAAATGTTGGTAAATTAGCTTTTATTGTTTAATGAAATTATTAAACCACTACAATACCTTATAAATGCTTCTAAAGTGTGTAATTTCCACTTAAAAATGTCAGACTTGATTTGCCCTAATGAGAAATGGATCAACACCTACAAAAAATATCCCCATTACCCACATAATAATGCACATTTGCTGTTGCTGCAGTATTATTTTCCAACTGTGAGAAACTAGGTCAAATTCAAATGTAATCTGTAAATGCATTAATTTTATGGTAGCTAGATGAGACAACCACATATCACAGTCAAATATACAGGATACAAACATTCCAATCCAGCTAAACAATGGATATAGCGTTTTGCATAAAAACACATTTTCGTACTCATCTAAAATCTAGAACAGTTATATTGAATGTACCCATAAGCAATCATTTCTGATGAAAAAACTCAAACGTTTTATTGGTATCTTCCACTAGATGTCAGTAAACAGTATATTCTTAAACAATATTGTCATCTCACCTCTTAGCTTTGGTGTCATGTTCCCCAGAGAGACTCATTTTAGAGGCAGGGCCCCCCTCCTCTCTCTCCCCAGAGAGACTCATCTTAGAGGCAGGGCCCCCCTCCTCTCTCTCCCCAGAGAGACTCATCTTAGAGGCAGGGCCCCCCTCCTCTCTCTCCCCAGAGAGACTCATTTTAGAGGCAGGGCCCCCCTCCTCTCTCTCCCCAGAGAGACTCATTTTAGAGGCAGGGCCCCCCTCCTCTCTCTCCCCAGAGAGACTCATCTTAGAGGCAGGGCCCCCCTCCTCTCTCTCCCCAGAGAGACTCATCTTAGAGGCAGGGCCCCCCTCCTCTCTCTCCCCAGAGAGACTCATTTGAGCAATGACCCTTAAACAGAGATCCAGCATGTTGGTTGTGGTTAACACAGTGACAACTAATTATTGAATGTCAATTGTTATCTTTTAGTCATTATCTCTTAGAAATAAAACATTTACTAACATACACATCCAAACAGTCAGGTGATTTAATGCAATACATTTTTCTAGCCCAATGATTACTCAAAACCCGCCCACAAGGCCTGAAAACTATCACAAAAACATAGCCCCTGATAGGCCTACATCTTATTTCAGATAGCCTACAGTAACCTGGCAAGATGTAAGCTGAAATATTTAGCAGTTTGATGAGTTCAAATTTACAGATTCATTTATTTAACATGAACAGCAAGGCGATTTTGAGGTAAGAAGTGCTTCTGTTGCTCAGTAGCCTGCTGGAATAGGCTACTGAGGATGGGGTCGTAATTTCAATCACTGAATCAAATATGAATAATATGGATATGAACTGAATAGGCCCATGCTTGTCAACAACAGCCAGGTTGTTTTTAAACCTGTAGCCTAATCTGACTGACTGTTACCTTCAATCTAATGCATTCTAAATGCTGATCAGCAATTGCGATAGAACTGTGACCATGATCACACTTCATAACTTCCAATTGAATTAACTAAACATTAAAAATTATATAATAACACAAGGCTACATTAACAATAAATTGAAGTTATAGGCTATTTATTAAATATGTTTGCCAGCTCCAGGTAGGCTACACAAGTGGCTCAAAATGATTTGCAATGACTCCAGTCATTTCAACATATTTATAGTATAAAATGGTAGGCTACAGTAGCCTACACAGGCATACAAATTAATAGGCTATTTAATGGCCAACAGATGTATCATTCTCCACATTTAACATCAGTTTCATTATGGAGTTTTTCTCATAACAGAAGCACATGAGGGAGTTCCATAACTTTCATTTCAAATTTCCACTCGCGAGAACCAAGAACTCAGCATGCAAAAAAAACCTTCGCATGATATGTTTTTCCATAAGAAAAGTCGACATTAGAATGCAGTTTAAACCACCCCCGAGTGAATTTATCTAACGTGCTCTGGAGCGCCTCAAGTAGTTTTCCTGAGCTTATTTCTTGATGCGCATCAGTTCTAGAGCGTTCATATGTTTTATGGAAAAAGGTTTGTAATATAGGTGTCTCCATAACGACAATCTAAATAGCCTACCTTATAACACTTTGAAAACTGCTGTCTGTCAGCAACTAAGCTCAAGTAGAAGTTCTATTAACTAGTAATATCTAATTCCAGGTATTCATTCACGTACTCTGTCCTTTAGAATAGACTTCACAACAGTATGTGTTCAGGTTCTTGGTCCTGGTGACTCCTGGGCCCTTATTCATAAAGGCAGTGTCCCAGAGGAGGAGTGCTGATCTGGGATCAGGTCCCCCCTGTCCATCTAATCTGTTTCATTATGATCTAAAAGGAAAAACTGATCCTAGATCAGCACTCTATGAATGCTGTCACAGGTGACACCTCAAGGTGAGGCTCATGATTTATAAGTGATATCCTTTTTAATCTTTACTGATATTGTCTTTATCTAAACCAAGGCAGTTTGAGTTACTAGCAATGAAATTGCAACTGTCAGCTGCTGTAAACCTATGTGATTGGATGTTATAGACCCCCATCTGAACAGTTTCTTTCCCCATGCTGTGGACCTCACCAACTGGCCATCTGGCCCATAGAGACTAAAGGACTATGCGCTCTATGCTGCACACCGCATCAACAGGGATGTAGTGGAAGGTTAACCCACGTAAACGCACTTATACACCTTTTTATTTGTAAAATAGCGTTTACTCAACTCTGTATTTTGTTAATGATCGTTAACCCACTTATTACTCGTTCCCAGTGTTAAACCTAACTTCCATCGCGGAAACCAGGCCCAGGTTGGTCAGCATGATACAAAATCATATCTCAAGCCTACTCTGTCTATTGAATGTCTGACTGACGACCTAACTTTATAATAGTTCTATGTAGCCTAGATTTACCAGAGTCTGCCCATCTTTCCTTCAAATCAACACATTTATCTGACTTCTAATGTGGACGAGAAATGTGCGCCAGTTTCAATAGGCATATTGTAACTGCGTAAGCTACACACTTACTTTCACTTTAATATGAGGAAATCACATAACTTCTGGCATCACTGGTGTACGGGATAATAATATGACAGAACCCTGTGAGTTTGTGATCCTTCTAATAAGTAGTAATAATGTCATTCAAGGTATTTATTCTCTTACTCTGTCCTTTATAATATATTATTGTTCAGAAATACTTTATTTTTTACTTCTCTCAATATAGTCTTCTCCTTTGTCGTCTCAGTAACAGTAACCAGAGGGTGGCGCTAACAGTCAGTTGTCTGCAACAGCAGTAACTCATGACATTGTACCGAATCTTGCTTCATTTTTTTTCTCTTACATTATTTTAGCTAAACCAATCATTTACTTGAAACCAGGTTTAGTTGTGTTTTTTTCTCAAATGTGAATTTCTGTAGGCCTATAATAATTGTAAACAGGCCTACAAACCCAAAATGTTTTAATTTGAAAATTTTCATCTGTATGCCTCAGATATTAAACTGTCTAAAAATATTTGATGATTAGTTGAATCAGGTGTGTAAATGCTGGGCAAGAACAAAAGGATTGAGAAACCCTAAGATAAACATCAAACCATATCATTTAAAAGCTCCTCCACCATCTTTACCAGACGTTTGACTGATAACATGTAGGCCTACTGATTAGTTTCCACTTTGAAAACTGCTGTCTGTCAGCAACTAAGCTCAAGTAGCAGTTCTACTAACTAGTAATATGTCATTACAGGTATTCATTCTCTTACTCTGTCCTTTAGAATAGATTATTGTTCAGAAATACTTACTTTATTTTATACTTCTCTCCATATAGTGCTTTCTGCTCTGTCGTCTCAAAATGGATCCTGTACAAAATAACAAATTTACTTTCTGTTTCAGCTCAGCCGTCTCCCCACACTGATAATGGTGTTTTATTGGTATCTTCCACTAGATGGCAGTAAACACCTGCTGTAACTAGACTTCACAACAGTACGTTTTCGGTTTCTTGGTCCTGGTGACTCCTGGGCCCTTATTCATAAAGGCAGTGTCTCAGAGGAGGAGTGCTGATCTAGGATCAGGTCCCCCCTGTCCATTTAATCTGTTTCATTATGATCTAAAAGGCTAAACTGATCCCAGATCAGTACTCCTACTCTTTATGAATACTGTCACAGGTGACTCCTCAAGATGAGGCTCATGATTTATAAGTTATATTCTTTAAGAATCAATTAATATCATTAAATGAACTGCTTTTCCATCAACATATCTGTGAGGTCTTAACTTAAAGGTACTATATAGACCTTATTGTCATTTTAATGGGGTTGAACATCCATCCCATCAGATTGTGTAAAGGATTTTATGAGTTCAGAAAAATACTGACTTGAAAGATCTCTCTGACCTCACCCTGCTGAAACACACTCAAGGAAAGACCACACAGCTTCAGTTAAAGATGCACTATTCAGAAATCATTCTGCCATTTCCTGGTTGCTAAAATGTTAATAGTTATCCCAATTTCAGTTTATGTTACAAAACAAGCAAGTCCAGTGTAGAGAATCATTGTACCATGTACACCACCAAGTCAGAACAGTAGGCTAATTTATGAGGGGGAAGGGACCAAATTATTAGGTTGAGGCACATGGGCTACTAACAGCTTACTACACAACATACACTTTGTATTACTTAGCTATAGTATACATATCCTGGCATATTACATATTTATGAAGCAACATACAAGACATATTTTTGGACTCACCTTTGTTGTGCTGTGCTCACTTGAACAGGAAGGTGGCGCAGCGGTTCTTCTTGCGGGCAATCTGGCATTCTCTGGATTGATGGTGCTTTCAAGACAACTGACAATGCACTCGCTAAGTCCCAGGTATAGGGTTTCAGCTAAAATGTATTAATACAAATTAATTCTTAACTAAAAGCAGGGGTTCAGCACTTTGTCTGGGTAGAGGACAACATCCGTGGCGATTATAGCACACTCCACTGGCTTCCAGTTGAAGATCGCATCTGCTACAAGACCATGGTGCTTGCCTACGGAGCTGTGAGGGGAACGGCACCTCCGTACCTTCAGGCTCTGATCCGTCCCTACACCCAAACGAGGGCACTACGTTCATCCACCTCTGGCCTGCTGGCCCCCCTACCTCTGCGGAAGCACAGTTCCTGCTCAGCCCAGTCAAAACTGTTCACTGCTCTGGCACCCCAATGGTGGAACAAGCTCCCTCACGACGCCAGGACAGCGGAGTCACTCACCACCTTCCGGAGACACTTGAAACCCCACCTCTTTAAGGAATACCTGGGGTAGGATAAAGTAATCCTTCTATCCCCCCTTACCCCAAAAAAACTATTGTAAAGTGGTTGTCCCACTGGCTATCATAAGGTGAATGCACCAATTTGTAAGTCGCTCTGGATAAGAGCTTCTGCTAAATGATGAAAATGTAATGTAAATGTAAATCTTGGTGGGGCAAACTCAATATATTTTTTAGATGCATGCCAGCAAAGCCACTACACAACACAACACTAAACAATAGACAGAATCATTAGATCATTTGTTTTGGTACTGTCCATTTGTAGCTTGTTTCTGGACACAGGTCCAGGAATGGCTGAAGGATTGCAATATTTGCATGGAGCTGACCCTGCAGATAGCACTACTGGGTGATTTGAAAAGTCATAGTCAATCGATCAATAATATAATAATACTTTTAGCAAAGATTTTTATTTTCAATTCACAAACTGTAGAAACAATGAGAATAGAAAGCTTCAGAACCTTTGTAAAACATCACAGTACAGTTGAAAAATATATGGCAAATAGAAATCCAATATGGATGGTGTTAAGAGATAGATGGGAGGTGTTGAATGGAGCTGAAGGATGGGACTAATAACAATAACTAATAACAACAAGATAACTAGTGTAAGACATGCTGTGTCCATAATAAGTATATAGGTTATATATTGTGAGCTTTTGTGAAAGAGCACAGTTAGAAAGATATGGCATATAGAAGCATACCAGATGGACATCATGAAAATGATCGGAGGAAGTTCAGGAGTAAAAACAAACAAAATATAATTATTGACTGTGTCCATAAAATGTATATAGTATGTCTAAGCATGAAGTAGAGGCCTAAGCATTGTTGTTCACTAGTTTACTCCAATTAGGGAGGGGGTGGTGGGGTTGGAAAGTAATAAAGGGAAATATATATATTTTTAAAGGATATGTATGTATGTATATATATATATGTATGTATGTGTATATATATATATATATATATATATATATATATATGTATGTATATATATATATATATATATATATATATATATATATATATATATATATAACAGTTGAAGTCGGAAGTTTACATACAAATAGGTTGGAGTCATTAAAACTCGTTTTTCAAACACTCCACAAATTTCATTTTAACAAACTATCGTTCTGGCAAGTCGGTTAGGACATCTACTTTGTGCATGACACAAGTAATTTTTCCAACAATACTTTACAGACAGATTATTTCTCTTATAATTCACTGTTTCACAATTCCAGTGGGTCAGAAGTTTACATACACTAAGTTGACTGTGCCTTTAAACAGCTTGGAAAATTCCAGAAAATGATGTCATGGCTTTAGAAGCTTCTGATAGGCTAATTGACATAATTTGAGTCAATTGGAGGTGTACCTGTGGATGAATTTCAAGGCCTACCTTCAAACTCAGTGCCTCTTTTACTTGACATCATGGGAAAATCAAAAGAAATCAGCCAAGACCTCAGAAGAATAATTGTAGACCTCCACAAGTCTGGTTCATCCTTGGGAGCAATTTCCAAATGCCTGAAGGTACCACGTTCATCTGTACAAACAATAGTATGCAAGTATAAACACCATGGGACCACGCAGCTGTCATACCGCTCAGGAAGGAGACGTGTTCTGTCTCCTAGAGATGAACGTACTTTGGTGCGAAAAGTGCAAATCAATCCCAGAACAACAGCAAAGGACCCTGTGAAGATGCTGGAGGAAACAGGTACAAAAGTATCTATATCACAGTAAAACGAGTCCTATATCGATATAACCTGAAAGGCCGCTCAGCAAGGAAGAAGCCACTGCTCCAAAACCGCTATAAAAAAGGCAGACTACGGTTTGCAACTGCACATGGGGACAAAGATTGTACTTTTTTGAGAAATGTCCTCTGGTCTGACGAAACAAAAATAGAACTGTTTGGCCATAACGACCATTGTTATGTTTGGAGGACAAAGGGGGATCTTGCAAGCCGAAGAACACCATCCCAACCGTGAAGGACGGGGGTGGCAGCATCATGCTGTGGGGGTGCTTTGCTGCAGGCAGCAGTACATGATTTTCTTCATAATGCATTTAATACAAGGCTCCACTTTTTCGTGTACATAACACAATTTGTTTCATTTGTGGCACAAATCCCATTCAAGTCATGGGACGGATATAAAAAAATTTCGTGCAGCATGTCCAAATCATGCAAAAGTATCTAAAATTGATTGTGACCTACAAGTGTGGAGCGAAAACCTGCAGACACTTGGACCTTCCGTGGAATGAGTTTGACACGTGGACTAAAGTAATTAACCACTCAAACTAGTTGAATCAGGTGTGTAGATGTTGGCCAGAAAAAAACCTTGTGCCCACAGTGAGCCTCCATAGACTGTAGCCTAGCTAGCTATAGCTAAGATTTTCATTGAAAACCTTGACAGATCAATTAAAATGCATAGTGATTTATTGAGAAATGTCGTAAAAAGCTATAAATCAATCTCCATAACATTACTTACCAGCGATTACATCCACATTGTTCTGATGCTTACTTCACTTCCCCGGAAAGAGGATGATCGCATGGGTAGAGCGGGTACGCATCTGAGTGGTAGGTCATCATACACAGATTCTGCACAGAAGAAGAATATACATTCAGACTGCCTGGAAAAGCATTTTTTCGATTCATTTACTTTGATATTCTTTTATGCGCAGAACAATGCATAAAATAACCTCCCCTGCAGCCGATTGTGTTGACGAGCTGGAACGCGCACCGCATTATATTGGGTTGAAGTTGCCTATGTACAGTACTGATCTTGGGTCAGTTTCCCTTACAGTGCCTTGCAAAAGTATTCATCCCCCTTGGCGTTTTTCCTATTTTGTTGCATTACAACCTGTAATTTAAATGGATTTTTATTTGGATTTCATGTAGTGGACATACACAAAATAGTCCAAATTGGTGAAGTGAAATGAAAAAAATAACTTGTTTCAAAGAATTCAAAACAATAAATAACAGAAAAGTGGTGCGTGGATATGTATTCACCCCCTTTGCTATGAAGCCCCTAAATAAGATCTGGTGCAACCAATTACCTTCAGAAGTCACATGATCTCAGTTCTGAAAGGCCCCAGAGTCTGCAACACCACTAAGCAAGGGGCACCACCAAGCAAGCGGCACCATGAAGACCAAGGAGCTCTCGAAACAGGTCAGGGACAAAGTTGTGGAGAAGTACACATCAGGGTTGGGCTTTACGGAAGAGTGGCTAGAAAAAAGCCAATGCTTGAAGAAAAAAATAAGCAAACATGTTTGGTGTTCGCCAAAAGGCATGTGGGAGACTCCCCAAACATATGGAAGAAGGTACTCTGGTCAGATGAGACTAAAATTGAGTGTTTTGGCCATCAAGGAAAACGCTATGTCTGGCGCAAACCCAACACCTCTCATCACCCTGAGAACACCATCCCCACAGTGAAGCATGGTGGTGGCAGCATCATTCTGTGGGGATGTTTTTCATTGGCAGGGACAGGGAAACTGGTCAGAATTGAAGGAATGATAGATGGCGCTAAATACAGGGAAATTCTTGAGGGAAACTTGTTTCAGTCTTCCAGAGATTTGAGACCAGGACGGAGGTTCACCTTCCAGCAGGACAATGACCCAAAGCATACTGCTAAAGCAACACTTGAGTGGTTTAATGGGAAGCATTTAAATGTCTTGGAATGGCCTAATCAAAGCCCAGACCTCAATCCAATTGAGAATCTGTGGTATGACTTAAAGATTGCTGTACACCAGCGGAACCCATCCAACTTGAAGGAGCTGGAGCAGTTTTGCCTTGAAGAGTGGGCAAAAATCCCAGTGGCTAGATGTGCCGAGCTTATAGTGACATACCCCAAGAGACTTGCAGCTGTAATTGCTGCAAAAGGTTGCTAGTTAGCTATGCACGCTCAAGTTTTCATTTTTTTGTCTTATTTCTTGTTTGTTTCACCCCAAAAAATATTTTGCATCTTCAAAGTGGTAGGCATGTTGTGTAAATCAAATGATACAAACCCCCCAAAAATCCATTTTAATTCCAGGTTGTAAGGCAACAAAATAGGTAAAATGCAAAGGGGATGAATACTTTCGTGAACGCCACTGTATTTTCTGGTATGGCTTGGGGAGAGAAAGCTGATCCTAGATAAGTTACTATATGGGCAACACCACAGGTTTTCGTCGGACAACAATGACTGCAATGAGCGCAATAATACCCGAAAATATTAAGTAAAATCAAGCATAGAAAGTAGTATTGCCATTGATAATGTACAGTCGTGGTCAAAAGTTTTGAGAATGACACAAGTATTGGTCTTCACAAAGTTTGCTGCTTCAGTGTTTTTAGATATTTTTGTCAGATGTTACTATGGTATACTGAAGTATAATTACAAGCATTCCATAAGTGTCAAAGACTTTAATTGACAATTACATTAAGTTTATGCAAAGAGTCAATATTTGCAGTGTTGACCCTTCTTTTTCAAGACCTCTGCAATCCGCTCTGGCATGCTGTCAATTAACTTCTGGGCCACATCCTGACTGATGGCAGCCCATTCTTGCATAATCAATGATTGGAGTTTGTCAGAATTTGTGGGTTTTTGTTTGTCCACCCGCCTCTTGAGGATTGACCACAAGTTCTCAATGGGATTAAGGTCTTGGGGAGTTTCCTGGCAATTTCGATGTTTTGTTCCCCGAGCCACTTAGTTATCACTTTTGCCTTATGGCAAGGTGCTCCATCATGCTTGAAAAAGCATTGTTCGTCATCAATCTGTTCTTGGATGGTTGGGAGAAGTTGCTCTCGGAGGATGTGTTGGTACCATTATTTATTCATGGCTGTGTTCTTAGGCAAAATTGTGAGTGAGCCCACTCCCTTGGCTGAGAAGCAACCCCATGTCACGAATTCTATGGGGCATTAAGTTCTTCTTCTATGTCAACCCAAATTGGCCTATTAGAGTTCTCAATAAAGAGAGCCTATTTGGGCAGTTATAAAGGCTTCTTGCTATAATTACATGTTAGGAAGCTTTAATTCTCCCTTCTAAGTATTTGCCTGTAATCTAGCTTGGTTCATCCTGGCCCTTTTAAAAGTCCAAATTAATCATTTTGTCTATGGTGTTAAAGGTGTAGACAGGTCTGGACAGTGGAAACATGCTGATGACGTAATTCAGTTTAGGAGCTTTAACCATCTTTATAACATGTGGCCAACCCCACAATGAGATTAGTAGCTTATCCCAGTTCTTCATCTGGAGTTGAATTTTGTTCAAATATACAGAATGGAAAATAAACATTTCCCTTCCCCGAAGAAACAACTTATATTCTCACATACAACAAGATGACAAAATGACAGACATTCACCATTCAGTGAGTATTGGAAAAGATGAAGGAATTACACAGAACACACAATAATCACACTGTATTGATTGATTGATTGACTGTAAATACATTCATTCACCATTCAGTTAGTATTGGAAAAGACAAAGGAATTACACAGAACACACAATAAATCACACTGTATTGATTGATTGATTGACTCTAAATACATTCATTCACCATTAAGTTAGTATTGGAAAAGATGAAGGAATTACACAGAACACACTATAATCACACTGTATTGACTGATTCACTGTAAATACATTCATTCACCATTCAGTTAGTATTGGAAAAGATGAAGGAATTACACAGAACACACTATAATCACACTGTATTGATTGATTGATTCACTATGAATACATTCATTCACCATTCAGTTAGTATTGGAAAAGATGAAGGAATTACACAGAACACACAATAATCACACTGTATTGATTGATTGATTGACTGTAAATACATTCATTCACCATTCAGTTAGTATTGGAAAAGATGAAGGAATTACACAGAACACACTATAATCACACTGTATTGATTGATTCACTGTAAATACATTCATTCACCATTCAGTTAGTATTGGAAAAGATGAAGGAATTACACAGAACACACAATAATCACACTGTATTGATTGATTGATTGACTGTAAATACATTCATTCACCTTTCAGTTAGTATTGGAAAAGATGAAGGAATTACACAGAACACACAATAATCACACTGTATTGATTGATTGACTGTAAATACATTCATTCACCATTCAGTTAGTATTTGAAAAGATGAAGGAATTACACAGAACACACTATAATCACACTGTATTGATTGATTGATTCACTATGAATACATTCATTCACCATTCAGTTAGTATTGGAAAAGATGAAGGAATTACACAGAACACACTATAATCACACTGTATTAATTGATTCACTGTAAATACATTCATTCACCATTCAGTTAGTATTGGAAAAGATGAAGGAATTACACAGAACACACAATAATCACACTGTATTGATTGATTGATTGATTGACTGTAAATACATTCATTCACCATTCAGTTAATATTGGAAAAGACAAAGGAATTACACAGAACACACAATAATCACACTGTACTGATTGATTGATTCACTGTAAATACATTGATTCACCATTCAGTTAGTATTGGAAAAGATGAAGGAATTACACAGAACACACTATAATCACACTGTATTGATTGATTGATTGACTGTAAATACATTCATTCACCATTCAGTTAGTATTGGAAAAGATGAAGGAATTACACAGAACACACTATAATCACACTGTATTGATTGATTGATTCACTGTAAATACATTCATTCACCATTCAGTTAGTATTGGAAAAGACAAAGGAATTACACAGAACACACAATAAATCACACTGTATTGATTGATTGATTGACTGTAAATACATTCATTCACCATTAAGTTAGTATTGGAAAAGATGAAGGAATTACACAGAACACACTATAATCACACTGTATTGATTGATTCACTGTAAATACATTCATTCACCATTCAGTTAGTATTGGAAAAGATGAAGGAATTACACAGAACACACTATAATCACACTGTATTGATTGATTGATTCACTATGAATACATTCATTCACCATTCAGTTAGTATTGGAAAAGATGAAGGAATTACACAGAACACACAATAATCACACTGTATTGATTGATTGATTGACTGTAAATACATTCATTCACCATTCAGTTAGTATTGGAAAAGATGAAGGAATTACACAGAACACACTATAATCACACTGTATTGATTGATTGACTGTAAATACATTCATTCACCATTCAGTTAGTATTGGAAAAGATGAAGGAATTACACAGAACACACTATAATCACACTGTATTGATTGATTCACTGTAAATACATTCATTCACCATTCAGTTAGTATTGGAAAAGATGAAGGAATTACACAGAACACACAATAATCACACTGTATTGATTGATTGATTGACTGTAAATACATTCATTCACCTTTCAGTTAGTTTTGGAAAAGATGAAGGAATTACACAGAACACACAATAATAGTCCAAGCACCCCAAAAAAGTATTCTCCGGTGAAACAATTCAGTTTACTGTGCTGTGGTTTTTGGTTCATTAACTTCACCATGTATTGTTCTAAGCTGTGGTCTCATTCTACACATGGTGTATTTATTTATCATTTATTTCTGTGAGGGAGTAGGCATGCTGGACATGGCCTTCCAGGGAGTAGGCATGCTGGACATGGCCTTCCAGGGAGTAGGCATGCTGGACATGGCCTTCCAGGGAGTAGGCATGCTGGACATGGCCTTCCAGGGAGTAGGCATGCTGGACATGGCCTTCCAGGGAGTAGGCATGCTGGACATGGCCTTCCAGGATGCAGTCAAAGGCACTAGATCTAAGTAAGACGACTCTTAGTCCTGACACAATGCCAGTTTTTGCCCTCAGCAGTTGAGATGGCTCCACCAGTCTAACCTCCTCAGTGTAGCGCTTCCTTTTGATAAAGGTTGTTGCATCAGAAGATCCTTTAGCATAGTTATGCTCAGAACCGATGTGGACCAGCAGCCTCTCGCTTGCCTTGCAGTCATGGAGGATTGTCTCTTTCTGCACCTCATGTACAAGCCATCCACTTATATAGCTCAGGATCTCATCCTTCAGACAATCACCATCTGCATCCCCTTCGGCAGTGTTGATCTGTAAATTGGGGAAATAATATTTGCGAGTAAAACAAACACCTCTTTTTAAAGTTGTTTGTGTCATATTGAAGTTGTTTACTGTTGTAATTGCTGTAGGGTCACTGTCTGAAGCAGTGGGAAGATGCAACTGGCGATGACCGGTGGAGGATTCTCTGAGTTGGCCCGCATCATCGGGACTAGAGCCGGAAGCAAGAGGGGAGGAGAAGTGGTGTCTTTGCCGTGGAGTAGTAGGTCATCATCTAGATCGGTCTGGCAGTTTGTGTTACTTGCACAGGTGAGGATGTTCGCAATTGAAGCACTTTTAAGTGCAGCAGAAATCTCTTTGGCAGAGGGGTTGAATCTGTGCCCACCTTTCCCCCTAATAACTGAGAACAGATTCTATAAAAAAATACAGCTGAAACATAAGGATAAACATTTGAAATACCCTCTGATCTTTCATCTCCTTATCTCCTATTATGATGTCATCTGAAGGTGAATGCAGGAGATGAAGGCAGAAGAGGAAGGCCCAAGAAAACATGGCAGAGAACATTGGAGACTGACCACCAACAACAACTAGCACAGTGGGTGAGTGATTCAATGTAGAGGGCTGCTGGTCCCAACAGAGAACATTGGATACTGACCACCAACAACAACTAGCACAATGGGTGAGTGATTCAATGTAGAGGGCTGCGGGTCCCGACAGAGATCATTGCGGCTTGGTCAGCATCTTTCAGGGAGTGAGCGGGTGGGACAGGCTACTTTGGGATGATTAAATTTTTTGTCCCATGTATTATTTGGAAACGGTCGTCTTTCTGCTTTGTATGCGTTAGCCTAGGACTACATGTATTGGACTGCGGGTGGGTTTGGGACCTCTAATTCAATGTAAGACTCATGATTACCCTACATAAACAAACATGATATTACATTACAACTCAGAATTTACCTCTAAGCTGTCCTGATTAAGTTTGGTTGTGCACAGACATTTTAAAGCATTTTCCTCTGCTTCATTCATAATTTTTAGGGCACTCCGTAGGGTTAGTTTGAAGCCTCTCTGGCATGGTGGAGTAGTTCCTGACTGTTATGATGAGTTTCTCGGGTATCAAGTAATTAAAGATGCATGAATATACTTAAACAACTATGTGGAAAGTTAATACAAATGTTTAATAGACACGGTACCGGGTTTGTCTAACAAAAGGCACGTGCTTCACCTCCTGCCATTCGAACTACTGAACAAAGAAAATATCTCAGTTTACATACCTTATGTTACACGTTTCTTCTACAACATCTGTTAACCATCAGTGGGCACTCCCTTCTTTGATGTTATTACCTTATACCCCAAGTCAGTAAATCATGTCCATCAATCATTCTAAGATAAACCTCAGTAGCTCCCTTGACATAATGGAATCCTTGGTATTACATTTACATTTACATTTATGTCATTTAGCGACTTACAAATTGGTGCATTCACCTTATGATAGCCAGTGGGACGACCACTTTACAATTTTTATTATTTATTTTTTTATAACTCTTTTTCCAAAAGATGTTTGTGAGTATATTTTTAATTTTAATTTGTTTTATATATATATATACACACCTATTTTTTTTTTTGTTAAATATATTTTATTTATTTATTTATTTTTATATATATATTTAATTATTTGTGGGGGGGTAGAAAGATTACCTTTATTCTATCCCAGGTATTCCTTAAAGAGATAGGGTTTCAAGTGTCTCCGGAAGGTGGTCAGTGACTCCGCTGTCCTGGCGTCTTGAGGGAGCTTGTTCCACCATTGGGGTGCCAGAGTAGCGAACAGTTTTGACTGGGCTGAGCGGGAACTGTGCTTCCGCAGAGGTAGGGGGACCAGCAGGCCAGAGGTGGAAGAACGCAATGCCTTCGTTTGGGTGTAGGGACTGATCAGAGCCTGAAGGTAAGGAGGTGCCGTTCCCCTCACAGCTCCGTAGGCAAGCACCATGGTCTTGTAGCAGATGCGAGCTTCAACTGGAAGCCAGTGGAGTGTGCGGATGAGCGGGGTGACGTGAGAGAACTTGGGAAGGTTGAACACCAGACGGGCTGCAGCGTTCTGGATGATTGTTAGGGGTTTAATGGCACAGGCAGGGAGCCCAGCCAACAGCAAGTTGCAGTAATCCAGAAGGAGATGACAAGTGCCTGGATTAGGACCTGTGCCGCTTCCTGTGTAAGGTAGGGTCGTACTCTGCGAATGTTGTAGAGCATGAACCTACAGGATCGGGTCACCGTTTTGATGTTAGCGGAGAACGACAGGGTGTTGTCCAGGGTCACGCCAAGGTTCTTTGCACTCTGGGAGGAGGACACAACAGAGTTGTCAACCGTGATGGCGAGATCATGGAGCGGGCAGTCCTTCCCCGGGAGGAAGAGCAGCTCCGTCTTGCCGAGGTTCAGCTTGAGGTGGTGATCCGACATCCACACTGATATGTCTGCCAGACATGCAGAGATGCGATTCGCCACCATCCTGTTTTGGATGTATTATACTGGGTCAAATACATAGGAGGTTGGGGCACCTTAATTGGGGAGGCCGGGCTCGTGGTAATGGTTGGAGAAAAATAAGTGAAATGGTATCAAATACATTAAACACGTGGTTTCCATGTGTTCGATGCCATTCCATATGCTCCGTTCCAGCCATTATTTTGAGCTGTCCTCCCCTCAGCAGCCTCCACTGGTCAAATAGTTTGTCTAGTGGTTAGAATGGGAGTCCAGATAGTGTCTAGTGGTCAGAATGGGAGTCCAGATAGTGTCTAGTGGTCAGAATGGGAGTCCAGATAGTGTCTAGTGGTCAGAATGGGAGTCCAGATAGTGTCTAGTGGTCAGAATGGGAGTCCAGATAGTGTCTAGTGGTCAGAATGGGAGTCCAGATAGTGTCTAGTGGTCAGAATGGGAGTCCAGATAGTGTCTAGTGGTCAAAATGGGAGTCCAGATAGTGTCTAGTGGTCAGAATGGGAGTCCAGATAGTCCTGCATTACAGGAGTAATATATTATTGGTTTCTGCAAAGCGTGTCAGTGAGTGGGTCCTAGTCTAGTTGGAGGTGGAAGAAGCATGGCATATTTAATGTATTCGTTTTAAATAAACGTACTTAAATGTCCATGTGTCAATCCATCGTATTGCTTCCCAAAGGAAATCCAGCTTGAAGCTGTTCTCTTGTCTGAGAGCCCTCCTCCATGGATTTCTATCCCAGCAAGATCTAGAAGGAAAAAGCTTGTGTTGGTTTTGATAATGATTTCTATGTGCCAGGTTTTCAACTGTGTAATACACCCTGTACTGATTGCATTTCCATTTGATTTAACATACCTTGAGTTCAGAACGCCAAACAACTTGTTCATTTTTTCCAGGAACTGGGCTGTTCAGTCCACCTCCTTAGGCAGTTAGCCTAGCTGCATCATAGTTTGTCCTCCTTGAGTAAGTAAATCATTCATTAGTACTACTACATCATGTTTTATGATGTTCCATCTTTTCATGCCAACATTTATTAATATTTGTATAGTTATGTGGTAGTACAGGTTTTTCAATCAATAACAGGTTAGTGTAGTGTCTTGAACGTATAAAGTGTATGTGTAAATTATTGTCGATATTTATGTTGATGTGCTTCTTTACCTGTGGAGACAGTGTGGCTAAACACCTGTGTTGCCAGCTTCACTGGCATGTTTGTGAAGGGTGTCAGATTAATGTGTTTGTCCGTCAGCTTTGGTGCCATCCTGATTGGGTGCCTTTTGTCCATCTTGTAAAACAACACCAGATGGTCCCAAAGGATTTCATCATCTCTGATCTGGTGAGTTAAAAGGAATGACATTAGTCCATTCCCCTTTGCATTTTTCCTATTTTGTTGCCTTACAACCTGGAATTAATATGGATTATTTGGGGGTTTGTATCACTTGATTTACACAACATGCCTACCACTTTGAAGATGCAAAGTATTTTTCCTTGTGAATCAAACAAGAAATAAGACAAAAAAAAAACAGAAAACTTGAGCGTGCATAACTATTCACCCCCCCCAAAGTCAATACGTTGCATAGCCACCTTTTGCAGCAATTACAGCTGCAAGTCTCTTGGGGTATGTCTCTACAAGCTTGGCACATCTAGCCACTGGGATTTCTGCCCATTCTTCAATGCAAAACTGCTCCAGCTCCTTCAGGTTGGTTGGGTTCCGCTGGTGTACAGCAATCTTTAAGTCATACCACAGATTCTCAAAACATTTAAATGTTTCCCCTTAAACCACTCAAGTGTTGCTTTAGCAGTATGCTTAGGGTCATTGTCCTGCTGGAAGGTGAACCTCCGTCCCAGTCTCAAATCTCTGGAAGACTGAAACAGGTTTCCCTCAAGAATTTCCCTGTATTTAACGCCATCCATTATTCCTTCAATTCTGACCAGTTTCCCAGTCCCTGCCGATGAAAAACATCCCAACAGAATGATGCTGCCACCACCGTGCTTGGATGGTGTTCTCGGGGTGATGAGAGGTGTTGGGTTTGCGCCAGACAAAAGCTCAATTTTTGTCTCATCTGACCAGAGTACCTTCTTCCATATGTTTGGGGAGTCTCCCACATGCCTGTTGGCAAACACCAAACGTGTTTGCTTATTTTTTTTCTGGTTACCCGTCCGTAAAGCCCAGCTCTGTGGAGTGTACGGCTTAAAGTGGTCCTATGGACAGATACTCCAATCTCCGCTGTGGAGCTTTGCAGCTCCTTCAGGGTTATCTTTGGTCTCTTTGTTGCCTCGCTGATTAATGCCCTCCTTGCCTGGTCCGTGAGTTTTGGTGGGTGGCCCTCTCTTGGCAGGTTTGTTGTGGTGCCATATTCTTTCAATTTTTTAAATAATGGATTTAATGGTGCCCCGTGGGATGTTCAAAGTTTCTGATATTTTTTTATAATCCAACCCTGATCTGTACTTCTCCACAACTTTGTCCCTGACCTGTTTGGAGAGCTCCTTGGTCTTCACGGTTCCGCTTGTTTGGTGGTGCCCCTTGGTTAGTGGTGTTGCAGACTCTGGGGCCTTTCAGAACAGGTGTATATATACTGAGATCATGTGACACTTAGATTGCACACAGGTGGACTTTATTTAACCCTCCCGTTGTCCTAGGGTAAAAATGACCCGCCACTGTGTTGAACCAACTTTATTACATTTTTATATTTTTGGGATCATTTGTGAGAAGGAGGCAGTGAGACTTTAAACAAAGTATCACTGCCTCCTTCTCACAAATGATCCAAAAAATATAAAAATTAAATAAAGTTGGTTCAACACAGTGGCAGGTCATTTTGACCCTAGGACAACGGGAGGGTTAACTAATTATGTGACTTCTGAAGGTAATTAGTTGCACCAGATCTTATTTAGGGGCTTGAATACATATGCACGAAACCACTTTTCCGTTATTTATTTTTTGTGTATGTCCATTAAATGAAATACAAATACAAATCCAATTAAATTACAGGTTGTAATGGAACAAAATAGAAAAAATGCCAAGGGGGATGAATACTTTTGCAAGGCACTGTATACCAGATACAGTGGGGAGAACAAGTATTTGATACACTGCCGATTTTGCAGGTTTTCCTACTTACAAAGCATGTAGAGGTCTGTAATTTTTTATCATAGGTACACTTCAACTGTGAGACACGGAATCTAAAACAAAAATCCAGAAAATCACATTGTAAGATTTTTAAGTAATTAATTTGCATTTTATTGCATGACATAAGTATTTGATACATCAGAAAAGCAAAACTTAATATTTGGTACAGAAACCTTTGTTTGCAATTACAGAGATCATACGTTTCCTGTAGGTCTTGACCAGGTTTGCACACACTGCAGCAGGGATTTTGGCCCACTCCTCCATACAGACCTTCTCCAGATCCTTCAGGTTTCGCGGCTGTCGCTGGGCAATACAGACTTTCAGCTCCCTCCAAAGATGTTCTATTGGGTTCAGGTCTGGAGACTGGCTAGGCCACTCCAGGACCTTGAGATGCTTCTTACGGAGCCACTCCTTAGTTGCCCTGGCTGTGTGTTTCGGGTCGTTGTCATGCTGGAAGACCCAGCCACGACCCATCTTCAATGCTCTTACTGAGGGAAGGACGTTGTTGGCCAAGATCTCACGATACATGGCCCCATCCATCCTTCTTGGGGTTGTACTCATCCTTCGTCTTCCTCCAAACACGGCGAGTGGAGTTTAGACCAAAAAGCTCTATTTTTGTCTCATCAGACCACATGACCTTCTCCCATTCCTCCTCTGGATCATCCAGATGGTCATTGGCAAACTTCAGACGGGCCTGGACATGCGCTGGCTTGAGCAGGGGGACCTTGCGTGCGCTGCAGGATTTTAATCCATGATGGCGTAGTGTGTTACTAATGGTTTTCTTTGAGACTGTGGTCCCAGCTCTCTTTAGGTCATTGACCAGGTCCTGCCGTGTAGTTCTGGGCAGATCTCTCACCTTCCTCATGATCATTGATGCCCCACGAGGTGAGATCTTGCATGGAGCCCCAGACCGAGGGTGATTGACCGTCATCTTGAACTTCTTCAATTTTCTAATAATTGCGCCAACAGTTGTTGCCTTCTCACCAAGCTGCTTGCCTATTGTCCTGTAGCCCATCCCAGCCTTGTGCAGGTCTACAATTTTATCCCTGATGTCCTTACACAGCTCTCTGGTCTTGGCCATTGTGGAGAGGTTGGAGTCTGTTTGATTGAGTGTGTGAACAGGTGTCTTTTATACAGGTAATGAGTTCAAACAGGTGCAGTTAATACAGGTAAGGAGTGGAGAACAGGAGGGCTTCTTAAAGAAAAACTAACAGGTCTGTGAGAGCCGGAATTCTTACTGGTTGGTAGGTGATCAAATACTTACAGTGGGGAAAAAAAGTATTTAGTCAGCCACCAATTGTGCAAGTTCTCCCACTTAAAAAGATGAGAGAGGCCTGTAATTTTCATCATAGGTACACGTCAACTATGACAGAAAAATTGAGAATATTTTTATCCAGAAAATCACATTGTAGGATTTTTAATGAATTTATTTGCAAATTATGGTGGAAAATAAGTATTTGGTCAACTACAAACAAGCAAGATTTCTGGCTCTCACAGACCTGTAACTTCTTCTTTAAGAGGCTCCTCTGTCCTCCACTCGTTACCTGTATTAATGGCACCTGTTTGAACTTGTTATCAGTATAAAAGACACCTGTCCACAACCTCAAACAGTCACACTCCAAACTCCACTATGGCCAAGACTAAAGAGCTGTCAAAGGACACCAGAAACAAAATTGTAGACCTGCACCAGGCTGGGAAGACTGAATCTGCAATAGGTAAGCAGCTTGGTTTGAAGAAATCAACTGTGGGAGCAATTATTAGGAAATGGAAGACATACAAGACCACTGATAATCTCCCTCGATCTGGGGCTCCACGCAAGATCTCACCCCGTGGGGTCAAAATGATCACAAGAATGGTGAGCAAAAATCCCAGAACCACACCACCTAGTGAATGACCTGCAGAGAGCTGGGACCAAAGTAACAAAGCCTACCATCAGTAACACACTACGCCGCCAGGGACTCAAATCCTGCAGTGCCAGACGTGTCCCCCTGCTTAAGCCAGTACATGTCCAGGCCCGTCTGAAGTTCGCTAGAGTGCATTTGGATAATGCAGAAGAGGATTGGGAGAATGTCATATGGTCAGATGAAACCAAAATAGAACTTTTTGGTAAAAACTCAACTCGTCGTGTTTGGAGGACAAAGAATGCTGAGTTGCATCCAAAGAACACCATACCTACTGTGAAGCATGGGGGTGGAAACATCATGCTTTGGGGCTGTTTTTCTGCAAAGGGACCAGGACGACTGATCCGTGTAAAGGGAAAGAATGAATGGGGCCATGTATCGTGAGATTTTGAGTGAAAACCTCCTTCCATCAGCAAGGGCATTGAAGATGAAACGTGGCTGGGTCTTTCAGCATGACAATGATCCCAAACACACCGCCCGGGCAACGAAGGAGTGGCTTCGTAAGAAGCATTTCAAGGTCCTGTAGTGGCCTAGCCAGTCTCCAGATCTCAACCCCATAGAAAATCTTTGGAGGGAGTTGAAAGTCCATGTTGCCCAGCGACAGCCCCAAAACATCACTGCTCTAGAGGAGATCTGCATGGAGGAATGGGCCAAAATACCAGCAACAGTGTGTGAAAACCTTGTGAAGACTTACAGAAAACGTTTGACCTGTGTCATTGCCAACAAAGGGTATATAACAAAGTATTGAGAAACTTTTGTTATTGACCAAATACTTATTTTCCACCATAATTTGCAAATAAATTCATTAAAAATCCTACAATGTGATTTTCTGGATTTTTTTTCCTCCTTTTGTCTGTCATAGTTGACGTGTACCTATGATGAAAATTACAGGCCTCTCTCATCTTTTTAAGTGGGAGAACTTGCACAATTGGTGGCTGACTAAATACTTTTTTCCCCCACTGTATATAGACCACCTGATAGAACCCAGGTCTTATCTCTCTATCAGTACTAGCCACTACTACTGCCACTATATACAGTGAGCTCCATAATTCATTGGACAGTGATTTTGTTTTTGTTATTTTGGTTCTGTACTCTAGCACTTTGAGTTTGAAAGGATACAATGACAATGAGGGTGAAGTGCAGACTGTCAGCTTTCATTTGTGGGTATTTTCATACATATTGGATGAACCGTTTAGAAATGACAGCACCTTTTGTACATGGTCCCCCCATTTTAAGGTACTACAAGTATTTGTTAAATTGGCTTCACAGATGTGTGTCGTTAGGCAGGTGTATTAATTTGTGTCATTAGTGAATGCAGGAGAGCTGTTGATGAATAGTATTGATTCTAGACTTTGCTATTGCCTTTGGAGGTTGTTGTTGGGGTGTGACAACATGAGGAAGACAGCAGTGTCGATGCAAATGAAGCTGGCCGTCATAAGGCTCAGAAAGGAAAATCAATCAATCAGGAACATTGCAAAAACCCTGGCCATGCCCAAGTCAACAGTTTGGTTCATCATTAACAAGAAAAAAACAACAGGTGAACTCAATTATGTCAAAAGACCAGGTAGACCGAGGAAGACCTGTCACGAGTTACAAAGCCAGAACCCAGAAGCAGACCAGGACAAGGTAAGTTGAAACGAAGGTGAGTGTTTATTTACAAATTCAAGAGTGATGCTGAAATAATCCAGGGAACAGAGCGGGCGGCGTTGATTAGTTGTTGGGGGTGCAGTGGTTGATCCAATCATGGCTCGGCAGCCGCCGACCACCAGGCAGAGGTTGGATGAAGGTCCCGGATGAGTGACTGCAGATGGAACAAAACGGAGGTAAGTAAACAACAAACCAACAAGGTGCAAAACAACAAAACTAACGCTAGAAGCTCTAAGACTGATACTCTGGTAAACCTACTGTTCATGGCTAACGATCCGGCAGGGAATGGATGTTAGGCCAGAGCCTAAGAAGGGTGATGATCAGGACCAGGTGTGCAGATTGCTGATGGGATGCAGGTGCGGAAATCAAGAGAGCTCCCCGGAGCGTTCCAGAACCCTCGGGAAACTGGAGATCACGAGCAGAAAAACTAGTCCACTGACAGGACCCGACTCAGACTGCCGGGATCGTTACAGTACCCCCTCCGACGAACGCCACCGGGCGGACTCCCGGAGCGCCAGGATGGAGGCGGTAGAAGTCACGGATGAGGTCAGCATCTAGGATCTGTCGCCGCGGAATCCAACTCCTCTCTTCAGGACCATACCCCTCCCAGTCCACGAGATACTGGAAACCCCGGCCCCGCCGTCTGGAATCCATGATGCGTCGCACCGTGTAGGCAGGACCACCTCCGATCATCCGAGGAGGAGGAGGAGGAGGCGGAGGAGGCAACAGAGGACTGAGGAAAACAGGCTTGAGGCAGGAGACATGAAAGGTGGGATGGACTCTGAGCGTCCTCGGGAGTTTGAGTCGAACTGCCACCGGATTGATCACCTTCTCCACCACAAACGGACCAATGAACTTCGGTAACAACTTCCTAGACTCAGTCCGTAAAGGAAGATCCCGTGTAGCCAACCAGACCCTATCTCCGATGGTGTAGGTGGGAGCGGGGATCCGACGACGATTCGCCTGGAGCTGATACCGGTCCGAAACTCTAAGGAGTGCCTTTCTGGCCCGATGCCAGGTCCGGTGGCAACGACGAATATGGGCCTGAACAGAAGGCACTGAGAGCTCCTTCTCCTGAGAAGGGAACAAGGGAGGTTGGTAGCCATACAGGCACTGGAAGGGAGACATCCCAGTGGCAGATGTAGGGAGAGTATTGTGGGCATACTCAACCCAAGGCAACTGAGAGACCCAGGAGGTGGGGTTGGAAGAGGCCAGGCAGCGTAGCGTGGATTCCATCTTCTGGTTGGCTCTCTCCGCCTGACCATTAGATTGGGGGTGAAAACCAGATGTGAGACTGACTGTAGCTCCAATGGCCAAACAGAAGGACTTCCAGACAGCAGAGGTAAACTGAGGGCCACGGTCGGAAACGATATCACTGGGCAACCCGTGGACCCTGAAAACCTCCCTAACCAGGATCTCGGACGTCTCCGAGGCAGAGGGAAGCTTGGCAATTGGCACAAAGTGGGCGAACTTGCTGAATCTGTCCACGATAGTCAGAACGACCGTGTTCCCCTCAGAAGCGGGCAACCCAGTGACAAAGTCCAGGGCCAGATGCGACCATGGTCGCCGGGGAATAGGAAGGGGGTGAAGTAGTCCAGAGCTGGGCCGATTGGTACTCTTATTCTGCGCACACACTGGACAGGCAGCAACATAACCCCGAGTATCCTCGGCCATGGCAGGCCACCAAAAACGTCTGCGAAGAAACGCCATCGTCCGAGCCACGCCAGGGTGACAAGCCATCTTGCTGGCGTGGGACCATTTGAGGACCGCAGGACGAACCGACTCAGGCACAAACAACCGACCGGGTGGACCGTTACCGGGACCGGGCTGCGTCCGAAGAGCCGCCATCACCTCCTCCTCAATCTTCCACCTAACAGCTCCCACAACGCAGTTCCGGGGGAGAATTGTCTCGGTCTTGGACCCACTCTCCTCCGTCTTGGAGAACATCCGAGACAAGGCGTCCGCCTTGCCGTTCTTAGATCCAGGTCGGAACGTCAGGGAAAAATTGAATCGTCCGAAAAACAACGTCCGAAAAACAACGACCACCTGGCCTGACGGGAGTTGAGACGTCTAGCCGATTGCACGTAAGCAAGGTTCTTGTGGTCAGTCCAGACAATAAACGGCTGCTCCGCCCCCTCCAACCAGTGGCGCCACTCCTCCAAGGCAAGTTTCACCGCGAGAAGCTCCCGGTTACCCACATCGTAATTCCTCTCCGCAGGCGAAAGGCGACGAGAGTAGTAGGCGCAGGGATGGAGTTTACTGTCCGTGGAGCATCGCTGCGACAGGATGGCGCCAACTCCCACATCAGACGCGTCCCACTTCAACGACGAACTGACGGGCCGTGTCCGGTTGAGAGAGAATCGGTGCGTTGGTGAATCGCCTCTTCAAATCCAGAAACGCTCGATCCGCCTCCGGATTCCACTTGAAGCTCCTGATACTGGAAGTCAAGGCCGTTAACGGAGCGGCCACACGGCTGTAATCCCGGATGAATCTGCGGTAGAAATTCGCAAACCCCAAAAATCTCTGGAGCTGCAATCTCGTACCGGGCTGGGCCCATTCCAGAACCGCTCTAACCTTCTCCTGGTCCATCCTAATCTCTCCCCTGGAGATGATGTACCCGAGAAAGGATGTCGTGTGGGCGTGGAACTCGCACTTCTCGGCCTTCACGAACAGGCGATTCTCCAACAATCGCTGCAGAACCTGCCGGACATGCTGGACGTGGTCGGAAGGTTCCTTCGAGAAGATCAGAATGTCATCCAGGTAAACAAACACAAAGAGACCGATCATATCTCTCAGGACGTCGTTCACCATACTCTGGAATACCGCTGGAGCATTGGTCAGTCCAAACGGCATCACCTGATACTCGAGTGACCCATCGGGTGTATTGAAACCCGTCAACCACTCGTCTCCCTCTCTGATCCGGACCATGTGATACGCATTGCGTAGGTCTAGCTTGGTGAACACCGTAGCACCCTGTAAGGAGTCGAAGGCAGCACTCATCAAGGGCAGGGGATACTTGTTCTTGACCGTGATGTCATTCAAACCCCCGATAATCAATACACGGTCGAAGAGAGCCATCCTTCTTACCCACAAAGAAGAATCCTGCCCCCAGGGGTGATGACGAGGGACGAACGAGACCAGCAGCTAGGGACTCCTTGATGTAGGTCTCCAAAGCCTCACGTTCAGGGCGGAGATACTGTATAACCTTCCCTTGGGGTAGACAGCTCCAGGGAACAGGTTGATGGCACAATCATATGGTCGGTGGGGAGGGAGTGACAGAGCCTTCTGCTTACTGAACACTTCCCCCAAATCGTGATATGTCTCGGGAACCAGGGACAAATCTGGGGGTTTAGCCTCAATCACCTGACTGGGAACCGAATGGGGACAGGCAGTCTTGAGACAGTTAGCATGACAATCAAGGCTCCAACTCGTTACCTTGCCCGTCACCCAATCGAACGTGGGATTGTGTTCCTTCAGCCAGGGGTATCCAAGGACCAGAGGAACATGGGAAGACGGCAGAATGAAGAATGAAATCATCTCCGAATGATTCCCCGACAACAGCATCTTAACCGGTTCAGTCCTCATCGTGATACGTGCCAGACTACTGCCGTTCAGAGTGGTCGCTTAATGGCTTCCGGCAATTGCTCCTTGGAAAGCCCCAGCTGTTCCACCAACTCGGCATCAAGAAAGCTTCCATCGGCACCTGAATCGATAAAAGCGTTAATCGCTAAGCTCTGATTCCTGTTCACAAGGGTAGCCGGGAAACGGGGTCTGACAGAGGTACTGAGAGGTTGAAACTGGCTCGCTAAAAGTCCTCCCAACTTTAGCGAGCCGGGCAGTTTGACGACCGCCGGGAACAAGTGGAGATGTAATGTCCCGAGCTACCACAGTAGAGGCAGCAGTTGGTCTTACGTCTATGTTGACGCTCCTCCTTGGTTAACCCGTGCCGCCCCACTTGCATGGGTTCAGAATCGGGAGAGAGGACCTCTCCACTAATCCTTTGTGGTGGAGAATGATCGACGTGTTCTGGTCCACCACCCGACCCGACTGGGAACTGAGAAGCTGATCGATTGGACGGACCCCATTGCTTCTCCCTCCTTCGCTCTCGGACTCGATTATCCACCCGAATAGACAAGGCTACCAAGCTGTCCAGGTCACTAGGCTCCGGATAGGAGATCAACTCATCCTTGAGCTGCTCCGACAGACCCTGGTAAAAGGCCGCTTGCAGAGACTCCTCATTCCACCCACTCTCCACAGCCAACGTCTTGAACTCGATCACGAAGTCGGCCACGCTGCGAGTTCCTTGGTGAAGCGAAAACAGGCGCCTAGCTGCGTCCCTCCCTCAGACGGAATGGTCGAAGAGCTTCCTCATCTCGGCCGTGAACCCCTGGTATGAAGCCATGCAGGGGTCTTGTCGTTCTCAAACGGCTGAAGCCCACTCCAGCGCTCGACCACGCAGCAACTCAATCACAAAGGCTATCCTAGCCTTGTCTGTGGCATAAGAGTAGGGCTGTAGATCGAACACTAACCCACACTGCATAAGGAAAGAACGGCATCTTCCCAGCTCCCCCTCATATTTATCCGGCGTCGGAACCTTGGGCTCACGGAAGGACACAGCTCCAGACGCGGCAGGCGAGATGGGTGAAACCGGTAGTGGATCCTCCACCGGAAACTTGCGCTGGTTCTGGACCTCCGTCAGACCGGTAGAAAGGTTCCGAACTGACAACGCTATCTCCTGTAGTGCCGTGCTATGTTGTCCCAACATCTTCTCCTGATGGGAAATGGCATGGCGAACAGAGTCCAGGTCCGCTGGGTTCATTACTGGCCGGATCGTTCTGTCACGAGTTACAAAGCCAGAACCCAGAAGCAGACCAGGACAAGGTAAGTTGAAACGAAGGTGAGTGTTTATTTACAAATTCAAGAGTGATGCTGAAATAATCCAGGGAACAGAGCGGGCGGCGTTGATTAGTTGTTGGGGGTGCAGTGGTTGATCCAATCATGGCTCGGCAGCCGCCGACCACCAGGCAGAGGTTGGATGAAGGTCCCGGATGAGTGACTGCAGATGGAACAAAACGGAGGTAAGTAAACAACAAACCAACAAGGTGCAAAACAACAAAACTAACGCTAGAAGCTCTAAGACTGATACTCTGGTAAACCTACTGTTCATGGCTAACGATCCGGCAGGGAATGGATGTTAGGCCAGAGCCTAAGAAGGGTGATGATCAGGACCAGGTGTGCAGATTGCTGATGGGATGCAGGTGCGGAAATCAAGAGAGCTCCCCGGAGCGTTCCAGAACCCTCGGGAAACTGGAGATCACGAGCAGAAAAACTAGTCCACTGACAGGACCCGACTCAGACTGCCGGGATCGTTACAAGACCAATGTAGTGGATGACCGGAGAATACTCTCTATGGTGAAGAAAACCCCCCTGACAACAGCCCAACAGATCAAAAACACTCTCCTGGATGCAGGTGTAGATGTGTCAAAGTCTACCATACATAGAAGACTACACCAGCAGGACTACAGAGGGTACACTACAAGATGCAAACCACTAATAAGCCTGAAGAACAGAAAGGCGAGATTACAGTTTGCTAAAAAGCACCTAAAAGAGCCCCAAGAGTTCTGGAAAAAAGTATTGTGGACAGATGAGACAAAGATTAACATGTACCAGAGTGATGGAAAGAGGAGTGTGGAGAAAAAAAAGAAATGCCTATGATAATATAATATAATATGCCATTTAGCAGACGCTTTTATCCAAAGCGACTCACAGTCATGCGTGCATACATTTTTTTGGGGGGTATGGGTGGTCCCGGGGATCGAACCCACTACCTTGGCATTACAAGCACTGTGCTCTACCAGCTGATCCAAAGCATACCACCTCATCCGTGAAACATGGTGGAGGGGGTGTTATGGCTTGGGCCTGTATGGCTGCCAATGGAACAGGCTCACTTGTCTTCATCGATGATGTGACTGCAGACAGAAGTAGAACAATGAATTCTGAAGTCTACAGAAATATTTTATCTGCTCAGATAAAACCAAATGCCTCCAAACTCATTGGACGGCACTTCATCATGCAATAAGACAATGACCCTAAACATATTGCTAGAGCAATGAAGGGGTTTTTGATGGCCAAAAAGTGGAAAATCCTTGACTGGCCAAGTCAATCACCGGATCTGAATCCAATTTAACATGCTGAAGAGGAGACTGAAGGAAATAAGTCCCAGAAACAAGCAGGAACTGAAGATGGCTGCAGTACAGGCCTGGCAGAGCATCACCAGGGAAGATACCCATCGTCTGGTGATGTCGATGCATCGCAGACTTCAAGCAGTCATTGCATGCAAAGGATATGCAACCAAATATTCTACATTATGTTAAGCTGTCCAATGTTTTTTTATGCCTGAAAATGGGGGGGACCATGTACATAAGCTTCTATAATTTCTAAACGGTTCATCCGATATGTATGAAAATACCCTCAAATAATTAAAGCTGACAGTCTGCACTTCACCCTCATTTTCATTGTATCCTTTCAAACTCAAAGTGCTAGAGTACAGAACCAAAATAACAAAAAAATTGTCACTGTCCAATGAATTATGGAGCTAACTGTATATAGACCACCTGATAGAACCCAGGTCTTATCTCTCTATCAGGACTAGACACTACTACTACTGACACTATATATATAGACCACCTGATAGAACCCAGGTCTTATCTCTCTATCAGGACTAGACACTACTACTACTGACACACTATATATAGACCACCTGATAGAACCCAGGTCTTATCTCTCTATCAGGACTAGACACTACTACTACCACTATATAGATCCCATCTGATAGAACCCAGGTCTTATCTCTCTATCAGGACTAGACACTACTACTACCACTATATAGATCCCATCTGATAGAACCCAGGTCTTATCTCTCTATCAGGACTAGACACTACTACTACCACTATATAGATCCCATCTGATAGAACCCAGGTCTTATCTCTCTATCAGTACTAGCCACTACTACTGCCACTATGTACAGTGAGGGAAAAAAGCATTTGATCCCCTGCTGATTTTGTACGTTTGCCCACTGACAAAGAAATGATCAGTCTATAATTTTAATGGTAGGTCTATTTGAACAGTGAGAGACAGAATAACAACAAAAGAAATCCAGAAAAACGCATGTCAAAAATGTTATAAATTGATTTGCATTTTAATGAGGAAAATAAGTATTTGACCCCCTCTCAATCAGAAAGATTTCTGGCTCCCAGGTGTCTTTTATACAGGTAACGAGCTGAGATTAGGAGCACACTCTTAAAGGGAGTGCTCCTAATCTCAGCTTGTTACCTGTATAAAAGACACCTGTCCACAGAAGCAATCAATCAGATTCCAAACTCTCTCCAAGGATGTCAGGGACAATATTGTAGACCTACACAAGGCTGGAATGGGCTACAAGACCATCGCCAAGCAGCTTGGTGAGAAGGTGACAACAGTTGGTGCGATTATTTGCAAATGGAAGAAACACAAAAGAACTGTCAATCTCCCTCGGCCTGGGGCTCCATGCAAGATCTCACCTCGTGGAGTTGCAATGATCATGAGAACGGTAAGGAATCAGCCCAGAACTACACGGGAGAATCTTGTCAATGATCTCAAGGCAGCTGGGACCATAGTCACCAAGAAAACAATTGGTAACACACTACGCCGTGAAGGACTGAAATCCTGCAGCGCCCGCAAGGTCCCCCTGCTCAAGAAAGCACATATACATGCCCGTCTGAAGTTTGCCAATGAACATCTGAATGATTCAGAGGAGAACTGGGTGAAAGTGTTGTGGTCAGATGAGACCAAAATGGAGCTCTTTGGCATCAACTCAGCTCGCCGTGTTTGGAGGAGGAGGAATGCTGCCTATGACTCCAAGAACACCATCCCCACCGTCAAACATGGAGGTGGAAACATTATGCTTTGGGGGTGTTTTTCTGCTAAAGGGACAGGACAAATTCACTGCGATGGACGATGGACGGGGCCATGTACAGTCAAACCTTCCCTCAGCCAGGGCATTGAAAATGGGTTGTGGATGGGTATTCCAGCATGATAATGACCCAAAACACACGGCCAAGGCAACAAAGGAGTGGCTCAAGAAGAAGCACATTAAGGTCCTGGAGTGGCCTAGCCAGTCTCCAGATCTTAATCCCATAGAAAATCTGTGGAGGGAGCTGAAGGTTCGAGTTGCCAAACGTCAGCCTCGAAACCTTAATCACTTGGAGAAGATCTGCAAAGAGGAGTGGAACAAAATCTAAACAGTAGGCTATAGGACTATTTCAATCATATTGAAATACATTTCATTTTCAAACAATTTAGTTCTATTTTGCTACATGTAGACTATGGTCTGTAATTTGTCTCAATATATTTCATGATGTATAGCCTAACATGCGCAATGATGTGCCAAATCTGTGATTTTGTACATTTGTATTGGGTAAGTATAAGAATAAGCCAACTCAATATTTGCAGCCATAGGTGGTAATACACCACATGACTAAAAGAATGTGGACACCTGCTTGTCAAACATCTCATTCCAAAATCATGGGCATTAATTTGGAGTTGGTCCCCCATTTGCTGCTATAACAGCCTCCCCTCTTGGAAGGCTTTCCACTAGATGTTGGAGCATTGCTGCAAGGACATGCTTCCATTCAGCCACAATAACATTTGTGAGGTCGGCACTGATGTTGGGCGATTAGGCCTGACTCGTTGTCGGCGATCCAATTCATCCCAAAGATGTTCGGTGGGGTTGAGGTCAGGGCTCTGTGCAGGCCAGTCAAGTTCTTTCACTCCGATCTTGACAAACCATTTCTGTATGGACCTCACTTTGTGCATGGCGGCATTGTCATGCTGAAACAGGAAAGGGCCTTCCCCAAACTGTTGCCACATATTTGGAAGCACAGAATCGTCTAGAATGTCATTGTATGCTGTAGTGTTAAGACTTCTCTTCACTGGAACTAAGGGATCTAGCCCGAACCATGAAAAACAGCCCCAGACCATTATTTCTCCTCCACCAAAATGTACAGTTGGCACTATGCATTGGGGAAGGTAGCGTTCTCCTGGTGTCCGCCAAACACAGATTCGTCCGTCGGACTGCCAGATGGTGAAGCGTGATTCATCACTCCAGAGAAATCGCTTCCACTGCTCCAGAGTCCAATAGCGGTGAGCTTTACACCACTCCAGCCGATGCTTGGCATTACGCATGGTGATATTATGCTTGTGTGCGGCTGCTCGGCCATGGAAACCCATGTCCTAGACGTTTCCATTTCACAATAACAGCACTTACAGTTGACCGGGCAGGAGCTCTTTTAGATTGACCATCGGGTTCTTGGTCACCTCCCTGACCAAGGCTCTTCTCCCCCGATTGCTAAGTTTGGCCGTGCGGCCGGCTTGGTTTTTGCTCTGACATGCAAAACCAACAAATGAGGTCGAAGAAATTGTCAGTGGAGCTACGATACAGGATATTGTCGAGGCACATACGGCAGCCACTCCTCAGTAAAAGGCACATGACAGCCCACTTGCAGTTCTACAAAATGCACCTAAAGGACTTTCAGACCATGAGAAACAAGATTCTCTGGTTTGACGAAACCAAGATTGAACTCTTTGGCCTGATTGCCAAGTGTCACGTCTGGAGGAAAGCTGGCACCATCCCTATGGTGAAGCATGGTGGTGGCAGCATCATGCTGTGGGAATGTTTTTCAGGGGCAGGGACTGGGAGACTAGTCTGGATCGAGGGAAAGATGAACGGAGCGAAGTACAGAGAGATCCTTGATGAAAACCTGCTCTAAAGCACTCAGGACCTCAGACTGGGGCAAAGGCTCACCTTCGAATAGGACAACAACCCTAAGTACACAGCCAATACAACACAGGAGTGAATTCGGGACAAGTCCCTGAATGTCCTTGAGTGGGCCAGCCAGAGCCCAGACTTGAATCCGATCGAACATCCCTGGTGAGACCTGAGAATAGCAGTGCAGCGACACTACCCATCCAAACTGACAGAGCTTGAGAGGATTTGCAGAGAAGAATGGGAGAAACTCTACAATTTTCATTCTATTTGCAATGACGGCCTACCAAAAGGCAAAAGGCCTCCTGCGGGGATGGGGGCTGGGATTAAAAATAAAAATATAGGACAAAACACACAACACGACATAAAAAGAGACCTAAGACAACAACATATTATGGCAGCAACACAACATGACAACAGCACAACATGGTAGCAACAAACCATGGTACAAACATTATTGGGCACAGACAACAGCACAAAGGCAAGAAGGTATAGACAACAATACATCACGCAAAGCAGCCACAACTGTCAGTAAGAGTGTTCATGATTGGTCTTTGAATGAAGAGATGGAGATAAAACTGTCCAGTTTGAGTGTTTTTTGCAGCTCCTTCCAGTTGCTAGCTGCAGCGAACTGAAAGAGGAGCGACCCAGGGATGTGTGTGCTTTGGGGACCTTTAACAGAATGTGACTGGCAGAACGGGTGTTGTATGTGGAGGATGAGGGCTGCAGTAGGTATCTCAGATAAGGGGGAGTGAGGCCTATGAGCGTTTATAAATAAGCATCAACCTAGATGTTCTTGTGACGGGTATACAGAGATGAACAGTTTACAGAGGAGTATAGATTCTCCGTAATCTAGCATGGGTAGGATGGTAATCTGAATCAGGGTTTGTTTGGCAGCTTGGACAAAAGAGGAGTGATTACGATAGAGGAAACCAAGTCTAGATTTAACCTTAGCCTTCAGCTTTGTTATGTGCTGAGAAAAGGACAGTGTACCGTCTAGCCATACCCCAAGTACTTGTATGAGGTGACTACCTCAAGCTCCTGAGTCAAATGTTGTACACTTTAAAGGGAATAGGGTGCCATTGGGACACATCCTGAGTAACTCATCATTATGTTGTCCCTGTGTAGACCTAGTATAGGATATGTCATGACTCTCTCCTTGGTGAGGATCAAAATGATCTGAAAACACAACCAAAACAAACAGCAAATGCATCCAACAAGTTTTTAGAGTCACAAGCTTGATGTAATCATTGCGTGCTAGGCTGGGCCTGGCTCCCCAGTTGGTGGGCCTATGCCCTCCCAGGCCCATTCATGGCTGCACCTTCGCCCAGTCATGTGAAAACCATAGATTAGGGTCTAATTCATTTATTTCAATTGACTGATTTCCTTATATGAAATGTAACTCAGTAAAATCGTTGAAATTGTTGCATGTTGTGCTCATATTTTTCTTCAGTATAATATTATTCATTATGATCTAAAACCTATCCAAGATCAGCACTTCTTGCTACTCTGAGATGCTTTGTGATTACAGGCCCAGGAGGCTGCTGCAGTTCCAGATTTTCTGACTAGAGCTTTCCATAGTGAGGTCCTTACACGTACAGACCCCGTCATGCACGGACCGCTACACTCATCCATCACGTTGATGAACAATGACTGGCCTGCAGTCAAGCTATGAGCTAAAAATTAAGTCAACAAATCATTCATAGTAAAGCAAAAAATGTAACTCTCTCTCTCTCTCTCTCTCTCTCTCTCTCTCTCTCTCTCTCTCTCTCTCTCTCTCTCTCTCTCTCTCTCTCTCTCTCTCTCTCTCTCCTCTCTCTCTCTCTCTCTCTCTCTCTCTCTCTCTCTCTCTCTCTCTCTGGATGATGTCACCTACCTGACGTATTCTGGAAGGACAGAGGCGTGATCGTTGATCAGCAGGTCCTTCACCTGGTTGATGATGGCAAACTTCCAGTTGTCCAGCACCTGGGTCAGGTTGGAGCAGATCTTAGTCTGGCTTTTATCTGCTGGAGATGACATGGGAATGTTCATTCACCACTCAGATACAGAAGGTAGACTATACTGTACTGTACCACTGGCTGTTCATGTCTTGAAGATAACAAGCTATTAGAACACAATATCTATTCAATATCAATGGATGTATAGAACATACTGCTTGAAGTGTGCTACATAAGAGACTCTACACATACAGGAAGTAGATGACATACTAGTGACTGTGTCTGTTCTGCCTGACCTCTATCAAAGAGACTCTACACATACAGGAAGTAGATTACATACTAGACCTTCTAACGATCTTGATATAACCTGTGCTTCAATCCAAACATTACTATCCCAGAAAAACAGAGCTTTGTTCCCTCTGGTGCTGGGCTGAGGAGAGGACAGTCTGTAGGGCCTGAGCCAGCTGGGTCTGGAGATGGGGGAATAAGCCCCTGCAGAGCAGAGAGCCATCATGGAGTAGTGAGAAGAGATCCATGGCTCCTGTGAGATATACCATTAGTCTTCTGTGTTTTTAGACTCTGAAATGTTATAAACAAATGTAGGAACATTTGGAGAGAGAAAAATAAGAGAATGTTGTGATTCAACTGCATCTCACCAGAGAACAACATTGATTTGTTGGAATATTACAGACCAATGCTCTCTCTGGGACAGTGTGGGTTCCCCAGGAAGAACAGTTGAATGTTGACACTAACCTTTTTTGACACAGGAACCAAAGCACTGACTGGAATCAAAAGATTTTTCCTAACAGAGACTATAAAATAGACCATTTATCAGTGAAACACAGTCTCTATTGAAGTAGCAGGTGGAAGGGAAACATGTTGCCAGCCTCCATCACTTCTAATAGCAGGTGGAGGGGAAACATGTTGCCAGCCTCCATCACTTCTAATAGCAGGTGGAGGGGAAACATGTTGCCAGCCTCCATCACTTCTAATAGCAGGCAGAAGGGAAACATGTTGCCAGCCTCCATCACTTCTAATAGCAGGCAGAAGGGAAACATGTTGCCAGCCTCCATCACTTCTAATAGCAGGCAGAAGGGAAACATGTTGTCAGCCTCCATCACTTATTAAGACCAAAGTTTTACAAACTATCTGATGATGATTTATCATAGAAAAGTGTTTACTGTAATTGAATGTCCAGTGATTACAACAACAAGCTTTTTTGTCAAAGGTAATTTGCAAGCACAATGTAGCCCGTTTGACTGCAGTAATGTTATTCTACTGGCAGAATATTCCTCTACTGAGAGACCAGAGATGTAGAAGCCAGATAGAACCCATTCCATGCAGCCAGATGCTGTAGAAATAACCTGATCCCTTTTATCACTGTTCAGGAATCTGACTGGGCAGCACTCCCTGGCACGAGTACCAGACCTTCACACACACGCACACATTCACACACACACATTCACACACACACACACACACACTATTATTACCCCATCCACCAGCCACTGTGATATGCTGCTGTAAATACCTTACAGCTGACATCACATACCTGTTGATCAAACAAGCTAACGGTTTAGTCTTCAACTGACATCACATACCTGTTGATCAAACAAGCTAACGGTTTAGTCTTCAACTGACATCACATACCTGTTGATCAAACAAGCTAAGGGTTTAGTCTTTCACCTTCTGTCTACAGTAGAGTTTCCTAAACTCGGTCCTGGCGACCCCAAGGGATGCACATCTTACAGTAAATGGATTCCAGATCCATCTCCTGGACTACGGTATATTGAATATATTGTATATCTTACAGTATATGGATTCTAGATCCACCCCCTTGTATGAGAATATACATATTCCCTGAACAAAACTATGTTTAAAAGAGACTGATACAGACATCTGTTAATCTAACACATTGTTTTGATGTAAAAGAGACTGAAACAGACATCTGCTAAAAGTGAAAGATGATCACGGTGTAAAAACAATTCCTTACCCGTCAGCCTCTCCAGCTCCATGACCATTAGGCTCTCCAGCTCAATGACATGGCTGTCCTGTAGCTCAGTTGGTAGAGCATGGTGCTTGCAACGCCAGGGTTGTGGGTTCGTTTCCCACGGGGGGCCAGTATGAAAAATGTATGCACTCACTAACTGTAAGTCGCTCTGGATAAGAGCGTCTGCTAAATGACCAAAATGTAAATTAAAATGACCGTCAGCCTCTCTAGCGCCATGACCATCAGGCTTTCCAGCTCCATCAGCTTCTCTAGCTGATGGTCATGGACTAACCAAGATGGATAAAGGTTGAGTACGTGTTGTTGTTGTTTTTACAGTGCAGAGAGAAAGCTAGGTGGAGGTGAAGTTGTTCTACACATCAATATAACGAGCCAATCACAGCTGAGATGGAGGGCAGTGTGTTTGATAGATCAGCTGTAGCTGGAGTGAGATTGAGAGTGGTTGTGATACAACTGGGAGGGAATTATCCCTCCAAAAAAGAGAATACAAAATAAAGTGTACAGTTTGGCATGAGAACACTGATGAAAGGTCAAACCATAATAAAATATATAATAAAAATGGTCTTAATATCTTATTTTTTATAGTAACTTTACTTGACTTCTAAGGTTCTAGGGTTCTCTTCCAGGGGTTCTTAATATTCCAGGTGTTCTGTGGAAAAGACTGATAGAGCATTATCTTCCTTTGGCCAAGCTCCTGAAGTGTGGAACTAATTACCAGACCGCATAAAAATGAAAACTATAAGCTATAAGTCTCTTCTAACTTCAAGTCTTGTCCTATGGCTAAAAAATAAAAAAAATTCTATTGATTTATATATTGCACAAATATTCATCTTTACCTCCACCAATCACCTCTCCAGAACACCAAAGCCAATGGTGATATACTGAGAGGATAAGCAGAGGCTGAATGGGTTAAAACGGGTTCAAAACAAACAGAGAAATTAGTGCTGCCTTACATCTGGTATATGCAGTGAGGAGAACAAGTATTTGATACACTGCCGATTTTGCAGGTTTTCCTACTTACAAAGCATGTAGAGGTCTGTAATTTTTATCATAGGTACACTTCAACTGTGAGAGACGGAATCTAAAACAAAAATCCAGAAAATCACATTGTATGATTTTTAAGTAATTAATTGGCATTTTATTGCATGACATAAGTATTTGATCACCTACCAACCAGTAAGAATTCCGGCTCTCACAGACCTGTTAGTTTTTCTTTAAGAAACCTTTGTTTGCAATTACAGCGATCATACGTTTCCTGTAGGTCTTGACCAGGTTTGCACACACTGCAGCAGGGATTTTGGCCCACTCCTCCATACAGACCTTCTCCAGCTCCTTCAGGTTTCGGGGCTGTCGCTGGGCAATACAGACTTTCAGCTCTCTCCAAAGATTTTCTATTGGGTTCAGGTCTGGAGACTGGCTAGACCACTCCAGGACCTTGAGATGCTTCTTACGGAGCCACTCCTTAGTTGCCCTGGCTGTGTGTTTCGGGTCGTTGTCATGCTGGAAGACCCAGCCACGACCCATCTTCAATGCTCTTACTGAGGGAAGGAGGTTGTTGGCCAAGATCTCGCGATACATGGCCCCATCCATCCTCCCCTCAAAACGGTGCAGTCGTCCTGTCCCCTTTGCAGAAAAGCATCCCCAAAGAATAATGTTTCCACCACCATGCTTCACGGTTGGGATGGTGTTCTTGGGGTTGTACTCATCCTTCTTCTTCCTCCAAACACGGCGAGTGGAGTTTAGACCAAAAAGCTCTATTTTTGTCTCATCAGACCACATGACCTTCTCCCATTCCTCCTCTGGATCATCCAGATGGTCATTGGCAAACTTCAGATGGGCCTGGACATGCGCTGGCTTGAGCAGGGGGACCTTGCGTGCACTGCAGGATTTTAATCCATGACGGCGTAGTGTGTTACTAATGGTTTTCTTTGAGACTGTGGTCCCAGCTCTCTTCAGGTCATTGACCAGGTCCTGCCGTGTAGTTCTGGGCGGATCCCTCACCTTCCTCATGATCATTGATGCCCCACGAGGTGAGATCTTGCATGGAGCCCCAGACCGAGGGTGTTTGACCGTCATCTTCAACTTCTTCCATTTTCTAATAATTGCGCCAACAGTTGTTGCCTTCTCACCAAGCTGCTTGCCTATTGTCCTGTAGCCCATCCCAGCCTTGTGCAGGTCTACAATTTTATCCCTGATGTCCTTACACAGCTCTCTGGTCTTGGCCATTGTGGAGAGGTTGGAGTCTGTTTGATTGAGTGTGTGGACAGGTGTCTTTTATACAGGTAACGAGTTCAAACAGGTGCAGTTAATACAGGTAATGAGTGGAGAACTGGAGGGCTTCTTAAAGAAAAACTAACAGGTCTGTGAGAGCCAGAATTCTTACTGGTTGGTAGGTGATCAAATACTTATGTCATGCAATAGAATGCAAATTAATTACTTAAAAATCATACAATGTGATTTTCTGGATTTTTGTTTTAGATTCCGTCTCTCACAGTTGAAGTGTACCTATGATAAAAATTACAGACCTCTACATGCTTTGTAAGTAGGAAAACCTGCAAAATCGGCAGTGTATCAAATACTTGTTCTCCCCACTGTAGTGGCAGTAGTAGTGGCTAGTCCTGATAGAGGGATAAAACCTGGGTTCTATCAGGTGGTCTATATATATAGTGGTAGTAGTAGTGGCTGGTCCTGATAGAGAGATAAGACCTGGGTTCTATCAGGGGGTCTATATATATAGTGTCAGTAGTAGTAGGCAGGGGGGTGTATATGGTCGCATGTAGGCCTTCAGGACACTGTATGTGTATCACAATGAGTCAGCATGTCCATGAACGATACAGGGGGAAGATATACCATACGACTGGATATGTACCATGGATAGAATAATGTGATGCCTCCACCTTACAATCATAAACACTTGAAAGGTTACAACTAGCTTATTAGGAAACTATATGATATAACCACACAATAACATTTTTTATCAAAGTTAGTGGAATTTATTAAAACTAAAGATAATGGTCCAAAATAGATTAGAATATAAAAGTTAAAAACTTAAGGACATTGCAATTATCACAAAGGACACAATGAACCACCAGGCGACCATAGAATAATACTGGACCTATAAAACCCTGAGATGAACTGTTAACCAGAATAATATTAAATCCTCAAAATGAGAAAAGGATTAGAATATGACACACTCAGTGGTCAGTTTACTGGGTACCAGTGTTTCATCTGCAGTCATTTAACTGTGGCGCTGCCTCACTACAAAATCATTGCTGCCACGCTTCTTTGTGGCCAACGTGAGTAACACATTTAAGCGTGTTAACCCTCACAAGGCTGCCGGCCCAGACGGCATCCCTAGCTGCGTCCTCAGAGCATGCGCAGACCAGCTGGCTGGAGTGTTTACGGACATATTCAATCTCTCTCTATCCCAGTCTGTTGTCCCCACATGCTTCAAGATGTCCACCATTGTTCCTGTACCCAAGAAAGCAAATGTAACTGAACTAAATTACTTCTGTCATCATGAAGTGCTTTGAGAGGCTAGTCAAGGATCATATCACCTCTACCTTACCTGACACGCTAGACCCACTTCAATTTGCTTACCGCCCCAATAGATCCACAGACGATGCAATCGCCATCACTCTGCACACTGCCCTATCCCATCTGGAGAAGAGGAATACCTATGTCAGTATGCTGTTCATTGACAATAGCTCAGCCTTCAACACCATAGTACCCTCCAAGCTCATCATTAAGCTTGAGGCCCTGGGTCTGAACCCCACCCTGTGCAACTGGCTCCTGGAATTCCTGACGGGCCGCCCCCAGGTGGTGAAGGTAGGAAACAACACTTCCACTTCGCTGATCCTCAACACTGGGGCCACTCAAGGATGACTGCTCAGGCCCCTCCTGTATTCCCTGTTCACCCATGACTGCGTGGCCATGCACGCCTCCAACTCAATCATCAAGTTTGCAGACGACACAACAGTAGTAGGCCTGATTACCAACAATGATGAGACAGCCTACAGGGAGGAGGTGAGGGCCCTGGGAGTGTGGTGCCAGGAAAATAACCTCTCACCCAATGTCAACATAACAAAGGAGCTGATCATAGACTTCAGGAAACAGCAGAGGGATTACCCCCCTATTCTCATTGACGGGACCGCAGTGGAGAAGGTGGAAAGCTCCTCGGCATACAAATCACTGACAAACTGAAATGGTCCACCCTCTCCAACCACAGGAGGCTGAAGAAATTTGGATTGGCACCTAAAACCCTCACAAACTTTTATAGATGCACAATTGAGAGCATCCAGTCGGGCTGTATCACCGCCTGGTACGGCAACTACATTGCCCGCAACCGCAGGGCTCTCCAGAGGGTGGTGCAGTCTGCCCAACACATCACCGGGGTCACACTGCCTGCCCTCCAGGACACATACAGCACCCGATGTCACAGGAAGTCCAAAAAGATCATCAAGGACAACAACCACCCGAGCCACTGCCTGTTCACCCCACTATCCTCCAGAAGGTGAGGTCAGTACAGGTGCATCAAAGCTGGGACCGAGAGACTGAAAAACTGCTTCTATCTCAAGGCCATCAGACTGTTAAATAGCCATCACTAGCACATTAAAGGCTGCTGGCCATATACATAGACTTGAAATCACTGGCCACTTTAATAATGGAACACTAGACACTTTAATAATGTTTACATATTTTGCATTACTCATCTCATATGTATATACTGTATTCTATCACATTCTACTGAATCTTAGTCTATGCCGTTCTGACATTGTTCGTCCAAATATTTATATATTCTTAATTCCATTCCTTTACTTTAGATTGTGTGTATTGTTAGATATTACTTGTTAGATATTACTGCACTGTTGGAGCTAGAAACACAAGCATTTCGCTACACCCGCAATAACATCTGCTAAACACGTGTATGTGACAAATACAATTTGATTTGATTTTTTAAGTAGAATTGAATGAAATGCATTTATAAAAATGTCAAATTTTCCCCAGACCCTAGGCTACTAAAGATGTCTCCATGTGTGCAACTTCTGTAAGTGCCTCTACTCTACTGCTCTATGCCACCAGGAAATGCGATGATATGCATGCAATGCTTTGTTATAAAGATGATTTTTTTCTCTAATATGTTCCGGTACCTAACAACTCCCCAGGTCACCCCACTCTAGCGCGTTTTGTTCCGGCACCTCACAATTTACAAATGAAGCACTGGTCAGATCCTATGTCTACCTTCCTTTAACTCTACTCTCCATCTACCTTCCTTTAAAATTAGTCTCCTTCTACCCTCCTTTAACCCTACTCTCCATCGACCTTCCGTTAAAACTAGTCTCCCGAGATTTACTGTCAGGGCCCAGGTCTGGCTGAATCTGTGCAGAAGATCTAGGTGCTGCTGTAGGCCCTTCTTGGTTGGTGACAGAAGCACCAGATCATCAGCAAACAGTACACATTTGACTTCAGATTCTAGTATGGTGGGGCCTGGGTGCTGTGGACTGTTCTAGTGCCCTCGCCAATTCGTTGATATATATGTTGAAGAGGGTGGGTCTTAAGCTGCATCCCTGTCTAACCCCACGGCCCTGTGGAAAGAAATGTGTGTGTTTTATGCCAATTTTAACCGCACACCTCTCTTTCTCTCTCTCTCTCTCTCTCTCGTGGATTCCAATTGGTCAGACCAGCGTTGAATAGTGCAATTCTACTTCATTTTACATGACTGGAGACTTTGGCAGAATCTTTTTTAATACCGCACAAATGATCGAAATGGCAGGCAACTTTGACACTGACAAACTGACAATCTGAGATGAATAAAAATGACCTTGTCTTGAATCCATCAATAGCCTAGGGCTAGGTGTGTGGAGACACATATTGTAGGATACAATATGAGGAGGAAATTATAGTCAAAAAAATATTGTCCAGTTTCACCCAACTCACTTTTACATTTTTAGTCATTTAGCAGACACTCTTATCCAGAGTCTACAGTTAGTGAATGCATACATTATTATATATATATATTTTTTCATACTGGCCCAGTTGTGGGAATCAAACCCACAACCTTGGCGTTGCAAACACCATGCTCTACCAACTGAGCTACATCCCTGCCGGCCATTCCCTCCCCTACCCTGTGCCAATTGTGCGCCGCCCCATGGGTCTCCCGGTCACAGCCAGCAACGACAGAGCCTGGATTTGAACCAGGAGCTCTAGTGGCACAGCTAGTACTGCGATGCAATGCCTTAGACCACTGCGCCACTCGGGGAGTTACCTGGTTGGCTTGTTGGTAATGGCCAAAAGCCTATCCCTCTCTATCTCTTTTGTAAAACAATATTTGGAAGTTGATCAAATATTTTGGTAGCCTACAGCATAGAGTCTTCTCTTTTCAGCAGGAGCCATTTGCTTTCCAACCTGTGTTTTCCCTCGATTGTATTTGAAACATTGCGAAAGGCCAGTTTTGTCTGCCAACCCAGTCTCTCATAGTACATAATTAATGAGAGACTGGGTTGCTTCACTGGATGGACGGTAACTTTAGTGTTTAACTTTTTAATATTATTTTCGGGGCGTCCCAAGGTTTTTATTGTTTGTAAAACTTTAGTGGAGAGCTCTTAAAACTGTGAGATGTTAGGTAGCTATATACAGTACCTTCAGAAAGTATTTACACCCCTTGATTTTTTCAAAAAAAAATTGTTTTCGATCATTAGCTAGATCCCAAATGTAATATTTTAACTAGTCAGCATCTATTGATACATTTTATGTCCCAAAAAACGTGTGTGTACTTCTCACAGAAACCCCTTCATGTCACAATCCACCCTCCCAAACTTTCCCTGGTTGACACAACTTTTGCTCAACTAAAAATGTAATCTGTCTCATCACAATTTAATTCACTCCCCCCCAAAGAAATATTGAGGTAGGGTGGTGATTTACCCCAAGTTACCCTACAATTGACCCATGTTAAATTTAGCCCCACCCTCCGCTATGCACTCATGGCAAATTGCAGAGTGGTAACGTTTTTAACCAGGACTTTTCTAAAAACCCCAGGTTTAAAACGGTGCAGTTTGTGCATATTTAGGAATTGAGAAATAAATAAAGTAGGAATGGAAAGCTGGGATCACCCTCGTTTTAACATAGGCCATTTAAACTGCTGTTTTCCCTGCAATTGCAAGAATTGTTGTGCATTGACTGCTTGTCAGAATGCAGGTTTCCCTCCCTATGTCTCTCGTAACTTGAATACGCCTTGAGAGGAATATTTATCTAGCATAGAACACACAACAACAAGCCGACTAGGTAAACAGATCAACTATTCTACTATGGGGTTGGCAGATTTTTATTTTCAGAAGAGGAAAAGTAAATGTGGACTGTTCTAGCATTTTCAAAGTGTGCCTCGACATTAATATTTTTGGGGTGTGGCAGCAATGCTTTTGCAGTGAGGCAGCGCCACAGTTAAATGACTGCAGATGAAACACTGGTACCCAGTAAACTGACCACTGAGTGTCAGTCATATTCTAATCCTTTTCTCATTTTGTGGTTTACAGTTCATCTCAGGGATTTATAGGTCCAGTATTATTCTGGTTTACAGTTCATCTCAGGGTTTTATAGGTCCAGTATTATTCTGGTTTACAGTTCATCTCAGGGATTTATAGGTCCAGTATTATTCTGGTTTACAGTTCATCTCAGGGATTTATAGGTCCAGTATTATTCTGGTTTACAGTTCACCTCAGGGATTTATAGGTCCAGTATTATTCTGGTTTACAGTTCATCTCAGGGTTTTATAGGTCCAGTATTATTCTGGTTTACAGTTCATCTCAGGGTTTTATAGGTCCAGTATTATTCTGTGGATGTCTGGTGGTTCATTGTGTCCTTTGTGATAATTGCAATGTCCTTACGTTTTTAACTTTTACATTCTAATCTATTTTGGACCATTATCTTTAATAAATAAATTCCACTAACTTGGATAAAAAATGTTATTGTGTGGTTGTATCATATAGTTTCCTAATAAGCTAGTTGTAACCTTTCAAGTGTTTATGCTTGTTAGGTGGAGGCACCACATTATTCTATCCATGGTACATATCCAGTCGTATGGTATATCTTCCCACTGTATCGTTCATGGACATGCTGACTCATTGTGATACACATACAGTGTCCTGAAGGCCTACATGCGACCATATATACCCCCCTGCCTACTACTACTGACACTATATATATATAGACCCCCTGATAGAACCCAGGTCTTATCCCTCTATCAGGACCAGCCACTACTACTGCCACTATATATATAGACCACCTGATAGAACCCAGGTCTTATCTCTCTATCAGTACTAACCACTACTACTGCCACTATATATATATATATATATAGACCCCATGATAGAACCCAGGTCTTATCTCTCTATCAGTACTAGCCACTACTACTGCCACTATATATATATAGACCACCTGATAGAACCCAGGTCTTATCTCTCCATCAGTACTAGCTACTACTACTGCCACTATATATATATATATAGACCACCTGATAGAAGCCAGGTCTTGTTTCAATATCAGTACTAGCCTAGTTAAAGTCAGAACAAAGCTGGCTGAAGAAAGAGGGGTCACATAAAGTTAGGTCGTCATCAGACATTCAATTGTCAGAGTAGGTTGAATTAAAATATAAACAGTAGGCTATAGGACTATTTCAATCATATTGAAGTACATTTAATGTTCAAACAATTGAGTTCTATTTTGCTACTTGTATACTATGGTCTGTAATTTGTCTCAATATATTTCATGATGTGTAGCCTAACGTGCGCAATGATGTGCCAAATCTGTGATTTAGTGCATTTGTATTGGGTAAGCATTAGAATAAGCCGCCTCAATGTTTGCAGCCGTAGGTGGTAATACACTACATGACCAAAAGTATGTGGACACCTGCTTGTCAAACATCTCATTCCAATATCATGGGAATTAATTTGGAGTTGGTCCCCCGTTTGTTGCTATAACAGCCTCCCCTCTTGGAAGGCTTTCCACTAGATGTTGGAACATTGCTGCAGGGACTTTTGTGAGGTCGGCGCTGATGTTGGGCGATTTGGCCTGGCTCGTTGTCAGCGATCCAATTCTTCCCAAAGATGTTCGGTGGGGTTGAGGTCAGGGCTCTGTGCAGGCGAGTCAAGTTCTTTCATACTGATCTTGACAAACCATTTCTGTATGGACCTCACTTTGTGCATGGCGGCATTGTCATGCTGAAACAGGAAAGGGCCTTCCCCAAACTGTTGCCACATATTTGGAAGCACAGAATCGTCTAGAATGTTATTGTATGCTGTAGTGTTAAGACTTCTCTTCACTGGAACTAAGGGGTCTAGCCCGAACCATGAAAAACAGCCCCAGACCATTATTCCTCCTCCACCAAAATGTACAGTTGGCACTATGCATTGGGGAAGGTAGAGTTCTCCTGGCATCCGCCAAACCCAGATTCCTCCGTCGGACTGCCAGATGGTGAATCGTGATTCATCACTCCAGAGAAAGCGCTTCCACTGCTCCAGAGTCCAATGGCGGCAAGCTTTACACCACTCCAGCCGATGCTTGACATTGCGCATGGTGATCTTATGCTTGTGTGCGGCTGCTCGGCCATGTAAACCCATGTCCTAGACGTTTCCATTTGACAATAACAGCACTTTGGGTTCTTGGTCACCTCCCTGACCAAGACACCATTGGGTTCTTGGTCACCTCCCTGACCAAGGCTCTTCTCCCCCGATTGCTAAGTTTGGATGGGCGGCCGGCTTGGTTTTTGCTCTGACATGCAAAACCAACCCATGAGGTCGAAGAAATTGTGTGTTGAGCTACGATACAGGACATTGTCGAGGCACAGATCCGAGATGGGTAACAAAACATTTATGCAGCATTGAAGGTCCTTAAGAACACAGTGGCCTCCATCATTCTTAAATGGAAGAAGTTTGGAAGCACCAAGACTCTTCCTAGAGCTGGCCGCCCGTCCAAACTGTGCAATCTGGGGAGAAGGGCCATGGTCAGTGCGTTGCGGGTCGGTCAGGGCACCGATGGTGAAAATCCCTGATCAGCAAAGCATCCAGGATGTCCACTGCAGGAACCCAGCACCTCTCCACTGGGCCGTACCCCTCCAAGTCGATGAGGTACTGGAGACGCCCCGCCCGACGCCTCGAATCCATCCAGGACATCGCGGACCGAGTGCACCGGACCTCCCTGTCCAGAGGAGGAGGCAGGGCATCACTGGGACCAGCCTCAGCGACGGGACAAGGCCCCACTGGCCTGAGAAGAGACACATGAAAAGTCTGGTTAATGCGGTAATCAGCAGGGATTTGCAAATGGTACGTTACCTCATTAACCCTCCTCAGGACTTTAAACGGCCCCACAAACCGCGGGCTCAGCTTCCGGCAGGGCAAGCGGAGGGGCAGGTTCCGGGTGGAGAGCCAGACCCGGTCACCTGGAGAGAAAACAGGTGCCTCACTGCGTTGGCGGTCGGCCTGTTCCTTGTGCCGACGCACGGCCCGCTGGAGACGAGTGTGCGCAGTGTTCCAGATCTCCTCAGTGCGCCGAAACCACTCGTCCACCGCAGGGGCCTTGGTCTGGCTCGGATGCCAAGGTGCCAGGGTCGGCTGATACCCCAACACCGCACTTGAAAGGAGTGAGGTTAGTGGAGGAGTGGCGGAGGGAATTCTGCGCATACTCAGCACAAGGTAGAAAATCCGCCCACTCCCCCGGCCGGTTCTGACAGTAACACCTCAGGAACCTGCCCTCTTCCTGATTGACCCTCTCCACCTGCCCATTAGCTTGAGGACGGTACCCGGAGGTGAGACTGACCGTGGCGCTTTCCATACGCGTGAGGTGAACTGAGGACCACGATCTGACACAATGTCCTCCGGGATCCCGTAGTGCCAGAAGACTTGCGTAAAAAGAGCCTCTGCGGTTTGCATGGCCGACGGGAGCCCAGATTGAGGAAGGAGGTGACAAGCTTTGGAAAACCGGTCCACAACGATGAGAATGGTGGTGTTCACCTGGGAGGGGGAAGGTCAGGGACAAAGTCCACCGAGAGGTGAGATCAGGGTCATTGTGGAACCGGCATGGGAAGGAGCTTTCCATAAGGGAGGTATCTGGGTGTCTTAGACTGGGCACAGATTGAGTAGGAAGAGACGTAAACCCGGACGTCCCTAGCCAAGGTGGGCCACCAGTACTTCTCAGTATGGCAGGCGATGGTACGGCCTATCCCAGGATGACCCGACACAGGCGTCATGTGCGCCCAGGAAAGGAGGCGGTCCCGCACACCCATGGGCACATAGGCACGGTTCTCCGGGCACTGTGCAGGTGTGGATTCCGTACGCAGGGCCTGCCATATGTCGGTGTCCACATCCCACACCACTGGCGCGATAATACGGAACAGATGGATGATGGGGGTCTCCTCTTCCTGCCTCTCCTCTGCCTGGGTTGGAGCAGGGGAATTCCCTGGCTTGTCACTTCCTCGCCTATTAGTGGATAGAGGGCAGGTTGGAGAGAAATGACCCCTGTCTCCACCATAGGAGCAGAGGCCCAGATTCCTCCTTCTCCTACGCTCTGCCTCGGGCAAACGTGCAGAGCACACCTCCATCGGCTCTGGCCACAGAGCAGGTGTAGCCATGGGCTCCGGATTCTGCGCAGGTCTTCGTCCAGACCGGATCGCCATGCTGATGAGCTGGTCGAGTGACAGGTTGTCATCACAGCAGGCTAACTCCATCTTTACCTCCTCCTGCAGTCCGCTGCGGAACAAGATGACCAGAGACGACTCGTTCCATCCGGTGGAGGCCGCGATGGTCCGGAACTCCAGGGCGAACTCCGAGGTGGTCCTAGATCCCTGGTGTAGTCGGAGTAGACGCTCACCCGCTTCTTGGCCCACCGGAAGAGGAGGGTGAAGCGCTCGTAGGACTCGACCTCCGGTCCGCCCGTTTCCCAAACTGCAGCACCCCAGTCCAGGGCCCATCTGGTCAGTGCCGAGATGACTGTGGCAACCCTGTCTCTCCCGGAGACAGCCTCGGCATAGCGAGCGAGGCACAGGTCGCATTGCAGAAGGAATCCCTTGCATCTCGCTGGCACGCCGTCAAAGCGCTCCGGGAGGGACAGGGGTATTCCGCGGACCGGCTCAGATGGAATGGAGGCAGGTAGTGGTGGTGTGGGGGCTGGTGCCGGAACCAGTGCTGGACACTGGTGGGACTGCACTTTCCCCTCCAACCGCAAGATGGTTGCCAGCACGCTGTCCATGGCGCTGCCGAGTCTGGAGAGACAGTCCTCGTGATGCTGGACTGTCTCTACGATGGTCGCCAGCTCGGTCTTTCCCGCTGTCTCCATTTTTATTGGTTGATTATTCTGTCATGTTGTATAATGATTAGAAGACAGGCACAGGAATACGTATTAGGGGTTTTATTACTCCACCCAACACAAACACATACAGTGGGGAAAAAAAGTATTTAGTCAGCCACCAATTGTGCAAGTTCTCCCACTTAAAAAGATGAGAGAAGCCTGTAATTTTCATCATAGGTACACGTCAACTATGACAGAAAAAGAGTCTGTTTGATTGAGTGTGTGAACAGGTGTCTTTTATACAGGTAACGAGTTCAAACAGGTGCAGTTAATACAGGTAAGGAGTGGAGAACAGGAGGGCTTCTTAAAGAAAAACTAACAGGTCTGTGAGAGCCGGAATTCTTACTGGTTGGTAGGTGATCAAATACTTACAGTGGGGAAAAAAAGTATTTAGTCAGCCACCAATTGTGCAAGTTCTCCCACTTAAAAAGATGAGAGAGGCCTGTAATTTTCATCATAGGTACACGTCAACTATGACAGAAAAATTGAGAATATTTTTATCCAGAAAATCACATTGTAGGATTTTGAGCTGTCAAAGGACACCAGAAACAAAATTGTAGACCTGCACCAGGCTGGGAAGACTGAATCTGCAATAGGTAAGCAGCTTGGTTTGAAGAAATCAACTGTGGGAGCAATTATTAGGAAATGGAAGACATACAAGACCACTGATAATCTCCCTCGATCTGGGGCTCCACGCAAGATCTCACCCCGTGGGGTCAAAATGATCACAAGAACGGTGAGCAAAAATCCCAGAACCACACCGGGGGACCTAGTGAATGACCTGCAGAGAGCTGGGACCAAAGTAACAAAGCCTACCATCAGTAACACACTACGCCGCCAGGGACTCAAATCCTGCAGTGCCAGACGTGTCCCCCTACTTAAGCCAGTACATGTCCAGGCCCATCTGAAGTTTGCTAGAGTGCATTTGGTTGATCCAGAAGAGGATTGGGAGAATGTCATATGGTCAGATGAAACCAAAATAGAACTTTTTGGTAAAAACTCAACTCGTCGTGTTTCGAGGAAGAAGAAGGATGAGTACAACCCCAAGAACACCATCCAAACCATGAAGCATGGAGGTGGAAACATCATTCTTTGGGGATGCTTTTCTGCAAAGGGGACAGGACGACTGCACCGTATTGAGGGGAGAATGGATCGGACCATGTATTGCGAGATCTTGGCCAACAACCTCCTTCCCTCATTAAGAGCATTGAAGATGGGTCGTGGCTGGGTCTTCCAGCATGACAACGACCCAAAACACACAGCCAGGGCAACTAAGGAGTGGCTCCGTAAGAAGCATCTCAAGGTCCTGGAGTGGCCTAGCCAGTCTCCAGACCTGAACCTAATAGAAAATCTTTGGAGGGAGCTGAAAGTCCGTATTGCCCAGCGACAGCCCCGAAACCTGAAGGATCTGGAGAAGGTCTGTATGGAGGAGTGGGCCAAAATCCCTGCTGCAGTGTGTGCAAACCTGGTCAAGACCTACAGGAAACGTATGATCTCTGTAATTGCTAACAAAGGTTTCTGTACCAATTATTAAGTTCTGCTTTTCTGATGTATCAAATACTTATGTCATGCAATAAAATGCAAATTAATTACTTAAAAATCATACAATGTGATTTTCTGGATTTTTGTTTTAGATTCCGTCTCTCACAGTTGAAGTGTACCTATGATAAAAATTACAGACCTCTACATGTTTTGTAAGTAGGAAAACCTGCAAAATCGGCAGTGTATCAAATACTTGTTCTCCCCACTGTACAAAAGGGATGTAACCCAAACAAAGAGTGAGGTGTAACCTCTACACAATACACGGGACGAGACCCGTAAACAACCAGAGCACAATACAAGGTACTCACGAGACCAACGGACATGGGACAATAATCGACAAGGACAATGGGGAACAGAGGGCACATATATACACATACTAATCAGGGGGAATGGAAACCAGGTGTGCATAATGAGACAAGACAGTTCGGGGTTGGTGGTGATGATCCATGTCAGTGACTCCTAGAAAGCCGGTGACGTAGACCTCTGGAACTGGTGAACGGAATGAGCAGCAGTACCGGGGGGATCCGTGACAGTCAGGGAGGTGACCAAGAACCCGATGGTCACTCTGACAGAGCTCCAGAGTTCCTCTGTGGAGATGGGAGAACCTTCCAGAAGGACAACCATCTCTGCAGCACTCCACCGATCAGGCCTTCATGGTAGAGTGGCCAGACGGAAGCCACTCCTTAGTAAAAGGCACATGACAGCCCACTTGCAGTTTTACAAAAGGCACCTAAAGGACTTTCAGACCATGAAAAACAAGATTCTCTGGTCTGATGAAACCAAGATTGAACTCTTTGGCCTGAATGCCAAGCGTCACGTCTGGAGGAAAGCTGGCACCATCCCTATGGTGAAGCGTGGTGGTGGCAGCATCATGCTGTGGGAATGTTTTTCAGGGGCAGGGACTGGGAGACTAGGATCAGGGACTGGGAGTCTGGATCGAGGGAAAGATGAACAGAGCAAAGTTAAGAGAGATCCTTGATGAAAACCTGCTCTAAAGCACTCAGGACCTCAGACTGGGGCAAAGGCTCACCTTCGAATAGGACAACAACCCTAAGTACACAGCCAAAACAATGCAGGAGTGGCTTCGGGACAAGTCCCTGAATGTCATTGAGTGGGCCAGCCAAAGCCCGGACTTGAACCCGATCAAATATCTCTGGAGAGACCTGAAAATAGCTGTGCAGCGACCCTCCCCATCCAACCTGACAGAGCTTGAAAGGATCTGCAGAGAAGAATGGGAGAAACTCAAATGTTCATTTTATTTACAATGAAGGCCTACCAAAATGCAAAAGGCCTCCTGCGGTGACGGGGGCTGGGATTAAAAATACAAGACAAAAACACATAACACGACAAGAGAGACACCACAACATGACATAAAAGAGACCTAAGACAACAACATATTATGGCAGCAACACAACATGACAACAACATACTAGCAACACAACACGGCAACAGCACAACATGGTAGCAGCACAAAACATGGTACAAACATTATTGGGCACAGACAACAGCACAAAAGCAAGAAGGTAAAGACAACAATACATCACGTGAAGCAGCTACAACTGTCAGTAAGAGTGTTCATGATTGGTCTTTGAATGAAGAGATGGAGATAAAACTGTCCAGTTTGAGTGTTTTTTGCAGCTCCTTCCAGCTGCAAGCTGCAGCGAACTGAAAAGAGGAGCGACCCAGGGATGTGTGTGCTTTGGGGACCTTTAACAGAATGTGACTGGCAGAATGGGTGTTGTATGTGGAAGATGAGGTCTGCAGTAAGTATCTCAGATAGGGGGGAGTGAGGCCTAAGAGCGTTTATAAATAAGTATCAACCAGTGGGTCTTGTGACGGGTATACAGAGATGACCAGTTTACAGAGGAGTATAGAGTGCAATGATATGTCCTATAAGGAGCATTGGTGGCAAATCTGATGGCTTAATGGTAAAGAACATCTAGCCGCTCGAGAGCACCCTTACCTGCCGATCTATAAATTACGTCTCCGTAATCTAGCATGGGTAGGATTGTCATCTGAATCAGGGTTAGTTTGGCAATTGGGACGAAAGAGGTGCGATTACGATAGAGGAAACCAAGTCTAGATTTAACCTTAGCCTTCAGCTTTGATATGTGCTGAGAAAAGGACAGTGTCCCATCTAGCCATACTCCCAAGTACTTGTATGAGGTGACTACCTCAAGCTCCAAACCCTCAGAGGTAGTAATCACACCGGTGAGGAGAGGGGCATTCTTCTTACCAAACCACATTACCTTTGTTTTAGATGTGTTTTAGAGGTGCTAACCTCTCCTGTTATTGTAATGGTGAGAGGTTAGCATGTCTTGGGGGTATGATATTTGTGTCTAACTTTCTCACACATCAATATTCACGATTCATTCAGGACTATATGTAATCATGGTTGCATCCACATTAATGTAGAAGTGTTTAGAAACACATTCTATTCTTATTTACATTAAAAGTGACTATAAAATGACACAATATATTATTTACCATTCATTTCTATTGGGCACAAAATGATCTGAAAACACAACCAAAACAAACAGCAAACGCATCCAACAAGTTTCTATAGTCACAAGCTTCATGTAATCATTGCGTGCTAGGAATATGGGACCAAATATTAAACATTTGACTACTTTAATACACATAAACTCAGCAAAAAAAGAAACCTAACTTTTTCAGGACCTTGTCTTTCAAAGATAATTCGTAAAAATCATAATAACTTCACAGATCTTCATTGTAAAGGGTTTAAACACTGTTTCCCATGCTTGTTCAATGAACCATAAACAATTAATGAACATGCACCTGTGGAACGGTCGTTAAGACCTTAACAGCTTACAGACGGTAGGCAATTAAGGTCACAGTTATGAAAAAGGCCTTTCTACTGACTCTGAAATACACCAATAGAAAGATGCCCAGGGTCCCTGCTCATCTGCGTGAACGTGCCTTAGGCGTGCTGCAAGGAGGCATGAGGACTGCAGATGTGGCCAGGGCAATAAATTGCAATGTCCGTACTGTGAGACGCCTAAGACAGCACTACAGGGAGACAGGATGGACAGCTGATCGCCCTCGCAGTGGCAGACCACGTGTAACAACACCTGCACAGGATCGGTACATCCAAACATCACACCTGCGGGACAGGTACAGGATGGCAACAGCAACTGCCCGAGTTACACCGGGAACGCATAATCACTCCATCAGTGCTCAGACTGTCCGGAATAGGCTGAGAGAGGCTGGACTGAGGGCTTGTAGGCCTGTTGTAAGGCAGGTCCTCACCAGACATCACTGGCAACAATGTTGCCTATGGGCACAAACCCACCGTCGCTGGACCAGACAGGACTGGCAAAAAGTGCTCTTCACTGACGAGTCGCGGTTTTGTCTCACCAGTGGTGATGGTCGGATTCGCGTTTATCGTCGAAGGAATGGGAGTTACACCGAGGCATGTACTCTGGAGCGGGATCGATTTGGAGATGGAGGGTCCGTCATGGTCTGGGGCGGTGTGTCACAGCATCATCGGACTGAGCTTGTTGTCATTGCAGGCAATCTCAACGCTGTGTTTTATAGGGAAGACATCTTCCTCCCTCATGTGGTACCCTTCCTGCAGGCTCATTCTGACATGACCCTCCAGCATGACAATGCCACCAGCCATACTGCTCGTCCTGTGCGTGATTTCCTGCAAGACAGGAGTGTCAGTGTTCTGCCATGGCCAGCAAAGAGCCCAGATCTCAATCCCATTGAGCACATCTGGGACCTGTTGGATCGGAGGGTGAAGGCTAGGGCCATTCCCCCCAGAAATGTCCGGGAACTTGCTGGTGCCTTGGTGGAAGAGTGGGGTAACATCTCACAGCAAGAACTGGCAAATCTGGTGCAGTCCATGAGGAGATGCACTGCAGTACTTAATGCAGCTGGTGACCACACCATATACTGACTGTTACTTTTAACCCCCCCTTTGTTCAGGGACACATTATTCAATTTCTATTAGTCACATGTCTGTAGAAGTTGTTCAGTTTATGTCTCAGTTGTTGAATCTTGTTATGTTCATACAAATATTTACACATGTTAAGCTTACTGAAAATAAACGCAGTTGACAGTTAGAGGACGTTTCTTTTTTTGCTGAGTTTATAACTGAATTTGTTCCAGTACTTTAGGTCCCCTAAAAAGGGGGGACTATGTGCAAAAAGTGCTGTATTTTCAAAGGATGAAAATCCCCTCACATTAAAGCTGACAGTCTGCACTTTAACCTCATAGTCATTGTATCATTTCAAATCCGAAGTGCTGGAGTAAACAACAAATAATGTGTCACTGTCGGAGCTTTTGGAGCTCACTGTATGTCAATTAACATGAGAATAGCTGGTGATTGGTTACCTATAGACATAGCTGGTAATTGGTTACCTATAGACATAGCTGGTGATTGGTTACCTATAGACATAGCTGGTGATTGGTTACCTATAGACATAGCTGGTGATTGGTTACCTATAGACATAGCTGGTGATTGGTTACCTATAGACAAGTATGGGTGCTGAGGGTGCTGCAAAAAGTCAAAAGAAATAATACATTTAAAAAAAGAAATATCCCCATCAGAGAAAAACTGAATGGAATGTTTCAGTTCCTGTCCTCTAGGTAGTGAAAGTGATGCTCTGTCTAAATGGGATGTTTCAGTTCCTGTCCTCTCAGTATTGAGAGGGATGCTCTGTCTAAATGGGATATTTCAGTTCCTGTCCTCTCAGTAGTGAAAGTGATGCTCTGTCTAAATGGGATGTTTCAGTTCCTGTCCTCTCGGTATTGAGAGGGATGCTCTGTCTAAATGGGATATTTCAGTTCCTGTCCTCTCAGTAGCGAAAGTGAAGCTCTGTCTAAATGGGATGTTTCAGATTCTGTCCTCTCTGTAGTGAGAGGGATGCTCTCTCTAAATGGGATGTTTCAGTTCCTGTCCTCTCGGTAGTGGTAGCCATGCTGGTTAAATGTGCCTTGAATTCTAAATAAATCATAGACAGTGTCACCAGCAAAGCACCCCCACACCATAACACCTCCTCCTCCATGCTTTACGGTGGAAAATACACATGCAGAGATCATCCGTTCACCCACACCGCATCTCACAAAGACATGGCGGTTGGAACCAAAAATCTCAAATTTGGAGTCAAAACCAAAGGACAAATTTCCACCGGTCTATTGTCCATTGCTCGTGTTTCTTGGCCCAAGGAAGTCTCTTCTAATTATTGGTGTCCTTTAGTAGTGGTTTATTTGCAGTAATTCGACCATGAAGGCCTGATTCACACAGTCTCCTCTGAACAGTTGATGTTGAGATGTGTCTGTTACTTGAACTCTGTGAAGCATTTATTTGGGCTGCAATTTCTGAGGCTGGTAACTCTAACTCTCTAATCCAAGATGGCGTAGCAGTGCGGTCGCGGTTTTATTCATTGTCCTAGTGTAAATATCCCGTTTCTTGTTTTTTTTTGTCTGTTTTGTATATATTTCTCAATTTTACTTTTCATTCTTTAACTAACTATACTTTCCTGCAACCCGCCTCACCCAACGTGGAAAGGATTCTATTATTTCTTTATAACTTTCATCAAGAACCTTAAGCTGAAACTAGTGTAGCTGCAACTGAATGGCTACTTGCTATTAGTCACCGTTAGCGTCTTCACCATTGTCCGTGGCCTACACTATCCACCAGCCAGCTCTAGCTCTAGCCTGGACAATTCGTCGGCCAGTCTGCACAGCGTGCTATCGACCCAGAGCTTATCGGACTTTCTGCCGGAATCACTGGACCCTAGCACCGGATCATCGCAACCAGCTAGCTAGCTGCAACCTGTTGTTGGCTAATTACCATTGCCCCATAGCAAGCACCAGTTAGCCTTGAGCTAGCCTCAGGCCCATCTCCCGGCTATCTACCTCTCTGTCAACCGGACGGGACCTCCTAGTGTTGACACTGAGCCCCGCCGATCCAACACGACTGGTTTGCCGACAAAAATCGTCTGATGTGGTTTCAACAGGCTTCCCGTTGCGACGACCACGAAGATCCATCTGCTAGCCCCGGCCCGCTAGCACACGCAAACTACAACTGTGCTCCCTGCTAGCTGTGCTGAAGCACCAATTTGAACTGCTCTCGGACTCACATATTGCTGTTCACTGGACCTTATGATCACTCAGCTGCACAGCTGATGCCTGCTGGACTGTTCCTTTACACGGTACCCTGTCCTGTTTATTCTGTTTAGCCTCAGCCCAAACTTTATCGCTATTACCAGTTGTTGTCTTAGCTCTCTCTAATAACACCTGTGATTGCTTTATGCCTCTCTCCCTTGTCAATATGCCTTGCCTATTGCTGTTTGGGTTAGTTCTTATTATACAATTTCACTGTAGAACCCCTAGTCCCTCTCAAACTGCCTCAAATAGTTCCTTTGTTCCCACCCCCATACACGCCGAGACCGGCTCAATCGGTGCCTCCAGTGATGCTATCTCTTTCATTGTTACCCAACGCTTAGGTTTACCTCAACTGTACTCATATCCTTCCATATCCTTTTCTGTACATAATGCCCTGAATCTTTTTCTACAACGCCCGGAGAACTGCCCCCTTTATTCTATGTACCCGACGCACTAGAAGACCAGTTCTTAAAGCCTTTAGTCGTATCCTTATTCTAGTCCTCCTCTGTTCCTCTGGTGATGTAGAGGCTAACCCAGGCCCTGCAGCCCCCAGTATCACTCCTACTCCCCAGGAGCTATCATTTGTTGACTTCTGTAACCGTAAAAGCCTTGGTTTTCTGCACGTAAATATCAGAAGCCTCCTTCCTAAGTTTGAGTTATTCACTGCGTTAGCACACTCCACCAACCCTGATGTTCTAGCAGTGTCTGAATCCTGTCTTAGGAAGGCCACCAAAAATTCTGAAATTTCCATCCCCAACTATAACATTTTCCGTCTAGATAGAACTGCCAAAGGGGGTGGAGTTGCAATCTACTGTAGAGATAGCCTGCAGAGCTCTATCATACTATCCAGGTCTGTGCCCAAACAGTTTGAGCTTCTACTTCTAAAAATCCACCTTTCCAGAAATAAATCTCTCACTGTTGCCGCTTGCTACAGACCCCCTCAGCCCCCAGCTGTGCCCTGGACACCATATGTGAATTGATTGCCCCCATCTATCCTCAGAGTTCGTACTGCTTGTTGACCTAAATTGGGATATGCTTAACACCCCGGCCATCCTACAATCTAAACTAGATGCCCTCAATCTCACACAAATTATCAACGAACCTACCAGGTACAACCCTAAATCCGTAAACATGGGTACCCTCATAGATATCATCCTGACTAACTTACCCTCTAAATACACCTCCGCTGTCTTCAACCAGGATCTCAGCGATCACTGCCTTTTTGCCTGCGTCCGTAACGGGTCCGCGGTCAAACGACCACCCCTCATCACTGTCAAACGCTCCCAAAAACACTTCAGCGAGTAGGCCTTCCTAATTGACCTGGCCCAGGTATCCTGGATGGATATAAATCTCATTCCGTCAGTAGAGGATGCCTGGTTGTTCTTTAAAAGTAATTTCCTCTCAATCTTAAATAAACATGCCCCATTCAAAAAATACAGAACTAAGAACAGATATAGCCCCTGGTTCTCCTCAGACTTGACTGCCCTTGACCAGCACAAAAACATCCTGTGGCGTACTGCATTAGCATCAAATAGCCCCCGCGATATGCAACTTTTCAGGGAAGTTAGGAACCAATATACACAAGCAGTTAGGAAAGCAAAGGCTAACTTTTTCAAACAGAAATTTGCATCCTGTAGCACTAACTCCAAAATGTTTTAGGACACTGTAAAGTCCATGGAGAATAAGAGCACTTCCTCCCAGCTGCCCACTGCACTGAGGCTAGGAAACACTATCACCACCGATAAATCTACAATAATCGAGAATTTCAACAAGCATTTTGCTACGGCTGGCCATGCTTTCCACCTGGCTACCACTACCCCGGCCACCAGCTCTGCACCCTCCGCTGCAACTTGCCCATGCCCCCCCGCTTCTCCTTCACACAAATCCAGACAGCTGATGTTCTGAAAGAGCTGCAAAATCTGGACCCCTACAAATCATCTGGGCTAGACAATCTGGACCCTTTCTTTCTAAAACTAGCCGCCGAAATTGTCACAACCCCTATTACTAGCCTGTTCAACCTCTCTTTCGTAACGTCTGAGATCCCCAGAGATTGGAAAGCTGTCGCGGTCATCCCCCTCTTCAAAGGGGGTGACACTCTAGATCCAAACTGTTACAGACCCATATCCATCCTGCCCTGCCTTTCAAAAGTTTTTGAAAGCCAAGTTAACAAACAGATCACCGACCATTTCGAATCCCACCGTACCTTCTCCGCTATGCAATCCGGTTTCCGAGCTGGTCATGGGTGCACTTCAGCCACGCTCAAGGTCCTAAACGATATTATAACCGCGATCGATAATAGACAGTACTGTGCAGCCGTTTTCATTGACCTGGCCAAGGCTTTCGACTCAGTCAACCACCGCATTCTTATTGGCAGACTAAATAGCCTTGGTTTCTCAAATGACTGCCTCGCCTGGTTCACCAACTACTTCTCAGATAGAGTTCAATGTGTCAAATCGGAGGGCCTGTTGTCTGGACCTATGGCAGTCTCTATGGGGGTGCCACAGGGTTCAATTCTTGGGCCGACTCTTTTCTCTGTGTATATCAATGATGTCGCTCTTGCTGCTGGTGACTCTCAGATCCACCTCTACGCAGACGACACCATTTTGTATACATCTTGCCCTTCATTGGACACTGTGTTAACAAACCTCCAAACGAGCTTCAATGCCATACAACACTCCTTCAGTAGCCTCCAACTGCTCTTAAACACTAGTAAAACTAAATGCATGCTCTTCAACCGAACGCTGCTTGCACCCGCCCACCCGACTAGAATCACTACTCTGGACGGGTCTGACCTAGAGTATGTGGACAGCTACAAATACCTAGGTGTCTGGTTAGACTGTAAACTCTCCTTCCAGACTCACATTAAGAATCTCCAATCCAAAGTTAAATCTAGAATCGGTTTCCTATTTCGCAACAAAGCCTCCTTCACTCATGCTGCCAAACATGCCCTCGTAAAACTGACTATCCTACCGATCCTTGACTTTGGCGATGTCATTTACAAAATAGCCTCCAACACTCTACTCAGCAAATTTGATGTAGTCTATCACAGTGCCATCCGTTTTGTTTCCAAAGCCCCATACACTACCCACCACTGTGACCTGTACGCTCTTGTTGGCTGGTCCTCACTACATATTCGTCGCCAAACCCACTGGCTCCAGGCCATCTATAAATCACTGCTAGGCAAATCCCCGCCTTATCTTAGCTCATTGGTCACCATAGCAACACCCACCCGTAGTATGCGCTCCAGCAGGTATATCTCACTGGTCATCCCCAAAGCCAACACCTCCTTTGGCCGCCATTCCTTCCAGTTCTCTGCTGCCAATGACTGGAACAAATTGCAAAAATCTCTGAAGCTGGAGACACTTATCTCCCTCACTAACTTTAAGCATCAGTTGTCAGAGCACCTTACCGATCACTGCACCTGTACACAGCCCATCTGAAATTAGCCCGCCCAACTACCTCATCCCTATATTGTTATTTATTTTGCTCATTTGTACCCCAGTATCTCTATTTGCACATCATCTCTTGCACATCTATCATTCCAGTGTTAATACTAATTGTAATTATTTTGCACTATAGCCTATTTATTGCCTTACCTCCATAACTTGCTACATTTGCACACACTGTATATATATATTTTTTCTGTTGTATTTTTGACTTTGTTTTGTTTTACCCCATATGTAACTCTGTGTTGTTGTTTTTAATCGCACTGCTTTGCTTTATCTTGGCCAGGTCGCAGTTGTAAATGAGAACTTGTTCTCAACTGGCTTACCTGGTTAAATAAAGGTGAAAAATAAAAATAAAATAAAAAATAAAAATGAACTTATCCTCTGCAGCAGAGGTAACTCTGGGTCTTCCATTCCTGTGGCGGTCCTCATGAGAGCCAGTTTCATCATAGCGCTTGATGGTTTTTGCGACTGCACTTGAAGAAACTTTAAAAGTTCTTGACATTTATGTCTTAAAGTAATGATGGACTGTCGTTTCTTTTTGCTTATTTGAGCTGTTCTTGCCATAATATGGACTTGGGCTTTTACCAAATAGGGCTATCTTCTGTATACCCCCCCTACCTTGTCACAACACAACTGATTGGCTCAAACACATTAAGAAGGAAAGAAATTCCACAAACTAGCTTTTAAGAAGGCACACCTGTTAATTGAAATGAATTCCAGGTGACTACCTCATTACATTTTAGTCATTTAGCAGACGCTCTCATCCAGAGCGACTTACAGTTAGTGAGTGCATACATTTTCATACTGGCCCCCCGTGGGAAACGAACCCACAACCCTGGCGTTGCAAGCGCCATGCTCTACCAACTGACCTACAGGGGACTCATGAAGCTGTTTGAGAGAATGCCAAGAGTGTGCAAAGCTGTCATCAAGGCAATGTCACAATGCGTAGTTAAGGGATAGTAGATGAAGTGCTCGTGGAGTGACATCCTTTTTATTTAAACTTATCACACTATAAGTTATCAAAAATAAACAAGGAGAGAAAAGCACCAAGTGACTTACGTGCTGTGAACACAATTGCAGACAGGCACAAACACGAACAATAATCCACACACAGGTGGATGTGAGAGGTGCCTAAATACTATCCCCAATCAGAGACAAACTCTAGACAGCTGTCTCTGATTAGTGGGAGTAAGGCCTAACCACAGTCAAACCCTCACAGGCAAAGGGTTGCTATTTGAAGAATCTCAAATAAATTAAACAACAGTACAATAGCATGATATATTCAATATATTCATAATTTATTGTAATAATATTCAATAGTGTTATAAACGTACTCCTTACTACAATGTACAATAACATTTTTATAAATATGTTCTCTCTTGGTCGCATGGGGGAAAGAGAATAGATAAAAAATCGTAATATGCTGCCACATTGTGGCTCAAAGAGTTGTATTTCAACAGTATATACTGAGTGTATAAATCAATAGAGAGAAACGTATTGTAATATGCTTCCACCTCGTGGAATAGAAGCTGCAGTTCTGTCAACGTCCAGCAGAGGAGGACATAGGACCACCAATAATGACTGAGGAAAGATCTACATGTGCTTTACAACGGGGACCAGCTGTCTGTAGACCACTGGTTTCAGTCCCACCCAAAGACCAGCTGATGGTTTCATGTCTACTATCTGTAGTTATCAGAGTCATTCAGCAGGGACATGTTCTAGCTCTGACACTGAGTTACAGGCAGTGATGTGTTGCTCTCTTTCTTTCTCCCCCAGGACACACCTGCTTCCCCTCCCCTCCTCCTCCCCTCCTCCTCTCATTATTTATAGTTTCATGTAAATGAAGAGGTTATTTTATCTCCTCTCAGAACTGTGTGGGGGGGACTGAAACTGAGACTGTGTCCCTAATCATGGCTACCCGGACTATTTGCACTGCCCCAGTGCAAATAGTTTTTTACGCTGCTGCTACTCTGTTAATTATTTATGCATAGTCACTTTAACTCTACCCACATGTACATATTACCTCAACTACCTCAACTAGCCGGTGCCCCCGCACATTGACTCTGCACCGGTACCCCCCTGTATATAGCCTCCCTACTGTTATTTTATTTTACTTCTGCTCTTTTTTTCTCAACACTTTTTTGTTGTTGTTGTTTTATTTTACTTTTTTATTAAAAAATAAATGCATTGTTGGTTAAGGGCTGTAAGTAAGCATTTCACAGTAATGTCTACACCTGTTGTATTCGGCGCATGTGGCAAATAAAACTTGATTTGGTTTGATTTGATTTAATGGCGCTCTATTCCCTTTATAGTGCACCACATGTGACAAAGGTTCATTGGGTTCTGATAAATATAAATATAGATCAATCATCATTATGTTGGTCCTGTGTAGAACTAGTATAGGATATTAAACTCCAGTTATGCTTTGATGGAGGTAGAATATGAGTCAGTGATAAAGACAGGACCTCACGTAGAGCAATGATCATACTAGTTGGTCTCTCATACAATCTGGTTACTTTAACCATTCAGAGAAATGACAATGAAAAATAATTATTATATATATATATATGATATATAACATTATTCTTTTAAGATCTGTCTGTTGGTCTTGTGAAGCCCCAGATATGTCAATCAACAATGAGAGTAGCTGGTGATAGGTTAACTGTAGAGGCCCCTCCCTCTGGTCCTCCCTTACTTGGTGATAGGTTAACTGTAGAGGCCCCTCCCTCTGGTCCTCTCTGTCTGTCTCCTTATAGGTGCGTCCTGCAGCCTCTCCTCTTCTCACACTCCAACCCTGCTCATCTCTCAGCTGGACAGTAAGGGCCGTTCACACCACACACTGACAACATGCTGGGGACACTCTGCACTCTCATCACTGCTCTAACATGTAAGGAGTCTGACTTCCTGGAGGTTTTACTTCATGTTTTATTAATAATGAGTCTGTATGTTTCTCTTTACTACATGTCATCTTCTTATGTCCCAGGTGTCAGTGGTGTGACTGTGGTGACACAGAAGCCTCCTGTTGTGACGGTGAGGAAAGGAGACACGGCCACTATGGACTGTAACCTGGGGACTGTTGAGAATAGTGCTACTCGTTGGTATAAACAGGTTCCAGGAGGAGTCCCTCAGTACGTGTTAAGGTGGTACCACACTGGTTGGAGCTCTGTAGAATATGGCTCTGGTTTCTCCTCTCCTAAATTCACATCAAATCATCAGTCTAAATCAGATTATCGTTTGATTATTAACAATGTGGAGGAGTCCGACTCAGCAGTTTATTACTGTCAGACACATGATGGCAATGTGTATGTATCACAGTGATATACACCATGACAAAAACCTCCTCACCAAATACACTCACTTCTGCTTTATGCGTGGCAGAGGGGTGAACTCTAAGAAACAGCAGTTGAAGTTGATCAGTGATTATTATAACAATATATACATGACACAATGGGAGATCTGGAAATGGAAGAATCATCCATCTCTACATGTCAAAAAGAGCATAAGAAGACATTGTCTGAAAGGAAACTGATGTTGGCTCTCTTGGTAAAGGAAAGAATGAATGGGGCCATGTATCGTGAGATTTTGAGTGAAAACCTCCTTCCATCAGCAAGGGCATTGAAGATGAAACGTTGCTGGGTCTTTCAGCATGACAATGATCCCAAACACACCGCCCGGGCAACGAAGGAGTGGCTTCGTAAGAAGCATTTCAAGGTCCTGGAGTGGCCTAGCCAGTCTCCAGATCTCAACCCCATAGAAAATCTTTGGAGGGGTTGAAAGTCTGTGTTGCCCAGCGACAGCCCCAAAACATCACTGCTCTAGAGGAGATCTGCATGGAGGAATGGGCCAAAATACCAGCAACAGTGTGTGAAAACCTTGTGAAGACTTACAGAAAACGTTTGACCTGTGTCATTGCCAACAAAGGGTATATAACAAAGTATTGAGAAACTTTTGTTATTGACCAAATACTTATTTTCCACCATAATTTGCAAATAAATTCATTAAAAATACTACAATGTGATTTTCTGGAGAAGAAAAATCTCATTTTTTCCTGAGTGGCGCAGTGGTCTAAGGCACTGCATCGCAGTGCTAACTGTGCCACTAGAGATCCTGGTTCGAATCCAGGCTCTGTCGCAGCCGGCCGCGACCGGGAGACTCATGGGCGGCGCACAATTGGCCCAGCGTCGTCCAGGGTAGGGGAGGGAATGGCCGGCAGGGATGTAGCTCAGTTGATAGAGCACGGCGTTTGCAATGCCAGGGTTGTGGGTTCGATTCCCACGGGGGGCCAGTACAAAAAAAAAATATATGTATTCACTAACTGTAAGTCGCTCTGGATAAGAGCGTCTGCTAAATGACTAAAATGTAAATTTTGTCTGTCATAGTTGACGTGTACCTATGATGAAAATTACAGGCCTCTCTCATCTTTTTAAGTGGGAGAACTTGCACAATTGGTGGCTGACTAAATACTTTTTTTCCCCACTGTAGATAGTGCTTTAACTCATGGATTCAAAAGGACCAGACACCAACAGCAGAATATGATGCTATACTATATATTGTTACTTCATAGAGAGAAACTCTAGAAAAGCCTGAGATGTTTGAAGAGAGAGTGAAGCTGTATCTGAATGGGATGTTTCAGTTCCTGTCCTCTCAGTAGTAAGAGTGAGGAGTTTTTTGTATGGCCGTGTATACAAACTGAAACACTGTGGTATTCGGACCAGGAACCAAGCTGATTGTTACTGGTGAGTACCCTTCTAATGTTTTAATCTACAGAATATGCTTTGTTTCTAATATAATATTGGTCAGAGATATATATATTTTTATGTTTTAATTCATAAAATTGAATTTATATTATATATTTACTGATTTAAAGTTTTGCACCTGCTTTAATCCTGTCTCGTATGTTGTTCGTAAATTATTTATAAAACATTTTGATGACAGTGTGAATGCCTGCTATGTTCATGTTTTATCATGCATGTCTTGTGTTTTTGTAGTCTATATAGATCCATTCAAAGGAGATATTTAATCTCCAGAAATGTTATCCAGCTCAATTTCTTAGACAAATATATATATATATATATATATATATATATTTATTTATTTTTATATTCCATTTGCTTGTGAATTATTTGTATTTTATATTTACAATGTGCACATTTCATTCAGCTTTTTCCATTTTAGTCTTCCAGGACTGTGATGTAATATTGTAAATAATGTATCCAGAAATTGCTCTGTCTCTCTGCTTAATGGGGAAATAACATTTTTAACACTGGATGATTACTTCTATCAATATAATTGTGAATATAATGAACAGCAGTTCTATATTTAATTGCTGCGTCAGTTTCCTCTTAATGCAGGGTGTACTGGTAATGATACTATCGTATCTGAAGATTATGCCTTTGTTAAATGTTTTTCATGACGAAATGGAATGTTGGTTATGTTAGTATCAAAAGGCAATATTTAGTATAAGGTAACATATAATAGACAGGAAGTGTATTGTAAACTGGCCAGCAGAGGGAGCCCATCTTGTTGCATTGGTTATAAATAGGGGTACACGAAGAAGATAGGACAGAGCAGACATTAGAATTGGACGACACTGCTCTCCGGACCACGCGTGTCTGTAAACTCATGCTGAAGCTTGTGGTCTGAATAAACCTTATGATCAATGTTCAGTATGAGCAGACTCCTTTTGTTGACAGCAATAATTGCCACCATTCATCATATACGACAATACCAACATCTATTGAAATATAAACTGTTATCAAATCTGTTCCCTTCTCATCCCATCCATTGACTATTTTCTAATCTAGATGGAGATCTTTCTACACCTGCTGTGACCATGTTCCCTCCATCCACTGAAGACCTCAAGTCCAGCAGAGCAACACTAGTGTGTCTGGCCAGTAACCTGTCTCAGAGGTCCAAGGGGTTTGCAGATGTCAGCTGGATGTCTAACGGTGAATCAGTGACAGAAGATGTTTCTACCAGTCCTGCTGAGCAGCAACCAGACAAAACCTTCAAGATCAGCAGCTATCTGACCATTCAGACTGCAGAGTGGGACAAGGACGTGGTGTTCACATGTAAAGTGTCGTTGGGGTCAACATTCTCTGAGAAAGAGATCAGAAAGACTAGTTGCAGTCTGTAAAGCAATAGTTTCAATATTTAATGAGTGCAGTTGGGAGTTTATAGCTTTTAAGTGATGTTTTGATCATTGCTTTGCTGTCAAATACAGGAGTTAAAATCCAAACAACATGGGTGATATTTGGCTGAAGTCTGAATGCAGCAGTGAATAGTATAACAATAACCAATGTAATGTCAAATAGTTGTTTAGGGTTGTTTCTCATGACAAGTTACTATTGATGCATTCACTGTACGAGCATCATGTTCTCTAAAACATAACATCTGAAATACTGTCATGATGAGTAGACCTCTCTACTATTGGGAAATGAGTTGAATTACTAATGATGAATAGAGGAAATGTTATAGCTTTGCTGTATTGTGGATATTCAATAAAGAGCATTGTAAAGAACAAGTGTTTGTATTTGAGCATGTTGATGAGCATCAGTGTTAGCAGCACTAAATGAGGGGGAATCAGGAGAATCATTGTTTAAATTGAACCAAGACAGAGGAGCCCAGAATCCTTACCAGGTTTACTATCATAACAAGGATTCTGACCAACCAGAGATGACGTAGCAGTTTACTGTAGCCTTACATTGAAGAGCATGTTGTTATTATTATATAAATGTAGGTAGAACTGTTCACAGCACTGAATTAGGGTGAATCTGGAAACTATTGAACCAAGATAGAGGAGGATGGAGGGATGTGGAGTGGAACGAGGGACCCTTGAAGACACGGAGGAGGGAGAGAAAGTGACAGAGAAAGAGAAGCATCCAGGTATTTCAGACTAGAACACCGGCCTCCATGTTAACTTAGGATGCAGAAAACAGGTCAATGTTCAGAGAGTTTGTAGCTGTCATTATTACATGGTTTAAACTGTTCTCTATTATTAACATTAGATGTTGGACTCAGTATCATTTCAGCATTAATAACAACTAATTGTTGTCTGGCCTTCACTTAGTCTCCTACTGACATCAATCCATTACTAAGTAAACACTCAACTCACTGAGGCCCTTTATCTACCTCCCCAGAGTCAGATACTCATAGATACCCATAGACTTCCAGTCATTGCGCTAACGCTAGTTAGCATTGGCTCACTAAACTACCTCGAACTGCCTTCATACTGGACACAGAGACATAAAAATGGTATGAACAAGTTCATCTGACTCTGGGGAAGTATATAAAGGGCCTCATTGCCAAAATCCCGAAGTATCCCTTTAAGTAGAAGTTAGGATTGGCCCCACATATAGCATCATGTCATGCTGTGTTTCACGTTCAGCATCAGTGATCATAATATAGGCTGCAGTTCTGTCAACGTCCACCAGAGGAGGACATAGGACCACCAATAATGACTGAGGAAAGATCTACATGTGCTTTACAACAGGACCAGCTGTCTGTAGACCACTGGTTTCAGTCCCACCCAAAGACCAGCTGATGGTTTCATGTCTACTATCTCTAGTTATCAGAGTCATTCAGCAGGGACGTGTTCTAGCTCTGACACTGAGTTACAGGCAGTGATGTGTTGCTCTCTTTCTCCCCCAGGACACACCTGCTTCCCCTCCCCTCCTCCTCTCCTCCTCCTCCCCTCCTCCTCTCCTTATTTATAGCTTCATGTAAATGAAGAGGTTATTTTATCTCCTCTCAGAGCTGTGTGGGGGTGGTGGGGGGACCTGCAGGTGTCAAGAGGAGCACACTGAGACTGAAGCTGAGTCCCAAATGTCTCAGGCCAAAAGTAGTGCACTACAGGGAATAGGGTGACAATAGGGTGCCATTTGGGACGTATTCTGAGTAACTCATCATTATGTTGGTCCTGTGTAGAACTAGTATATGATATTAAACTCCAGTTAAACTCCAGAAGGGATGTCCACATACTTTTGTATATAGTTTATGTCCAACAATAAATCAATAAACAACACAAGAAGGCCCACCAGTTGGGGAAACCCTGAAGTAGAGTGTCATATGTCTGTGTAATATACTAATATATGGTTCAGTGGTGATAAGGAGTGACTAGTGAGGTTCAGAATAGTTTAAAGGACTATGAGCTATTAGAGAGATTATATTTAGTTATTTAATTGACATTTTGCAGGATGAAATCTCTTGAGATGCACCATCTCGTTTTAAGAGAGTGTCCAAATCAATTATATGAAGTGCCATAGATATTTGTTCAAACCATACAAGATACCTGACATCTCTTCTCTTCTACATTTCATCAGTGTAACCAAACCCGAAACCACCACAGACAGACAGTCTACAGACCCATTGTCCCCACACAGACCAACAGAACCATGAATAACCTGGACACCATCCGAGCCACCTGTCCTCGCTCCCCAACCAAGGGGCACCCCACGCTCAAGCAGAGGAACAATCTCCAGTTCAAGAGGGGGTCATTAAACTGAGTCACTATACATTTGATTTAGTTCTATATAAAGATTTCGAAAGATTTCGAAAGGTACTTCTGATTTATTTGTATTTTGTATATATATTTAGTAAATATTTGATTGTTTATGGACAGTGACAGTGGTAACGTAGAGAGGGAGACAGAGAGTAGGGGCTGAGGCAGGATTTGACTTCGGCACTATTAGCAGGTCGATGTTTATTGTCATGAATCTTGTCCTGGAGGCAGAACTGAGCGGTTTGCACTAGATAGGACAGCTGCAAAGTCAAAATTGGCTATATTGTAAATTCATGAAAACAAAAATTAGCTTTTTGGTCTTAATTTAAGTTTAGGGTTAGGCATACGGGTTAGCAGTGTGGTAGAGAGTCTGCTAAATGACTAAAATGTACATCTAAATGTTAAGGTTTAAAATCAGATGTTATGTGGCTGTGCCAGCCAGTGACCACTCTGCAGAGCTGCCTCCAGGGCAAGATTCATGACAATAAATGCCAACCTGCACACTATTCATTTGAGCAAGTGGTACTCAATGTTTTTGTGGGTAGAGGACAGAGAAGGCTGGTGGGTGCAGGCTCATTGTAATGGCTGAAATGGGATGGATGGAACGGTATCAAACACATCATGGGTTTCCATGTTTGATACCGTTCTATTTATTCCATTCCAGCCATTACAATGAGCCGGTCCTCTGATAGCTCTGCCCACTTGCCACCACTGGTGGAGAAATAATGATTAGAACATACAGTGTGATACAATACAGGAAACATTCCTTTTCATGTTCAGCCATACAACCTCAACAGTGACAACATTTAGATAGTTTACGGTTGATGATATGGTTGTCCTAATACTGTTCCATAATAACAAAGTCATGTTGATTGTTTTCTTCAGGTTTGGAGATGATATTCCTGGGATGGATGGATGGTCTTGGTACTGGTAAGATCACTCTGTTGGCAGACACATTCTAGACTATTACAGCTTCTTGTCTTTAAGAACAATCCAAGAAGGGACTCACACGTTAAAGAGATTCAACTTGTTTCCAACGTGGTCCCCGATGGAATAAACGTTGAAATCCTAACTAAATCCTAACTTAAGCCTAACTGAATCTTAACTGAATCCTAACTGAATCTTAACTGAATCCTAACTGAATCCTAACTGAATCCTAACTGAATCTTAACTGAATCCTAACTGAATCCTAACTGAATCTTAACTGAATCCTAACTGAATCCTAACTGAATGCTAACTGAATCCTAACTGAATATTAACTGAATCCTAACTGAAATATCTTATGTTTCACCGAGTCGTGGCTGAACGACGACATGGATAACATACAGCTGGCGGGATATACGCTACATCGTCAGGATAGAACGGCCGACTCCGGTAAGACAAGGGGTGGCGGTCTGTGTATATTTGTAAACAACAGCTGGTGCAAAAAATCTAATACTAAGGAAGTCTCGAGGTTTTGCTCGCCTGAGGTAGAGTATCTCATGATAAGCTGTAGACCACACTATTTACCAAGAGACTTTTCATCTATATTTTTCGTGCCTGTCTATTTACCACCACAAACCAATGCTGGCACAAAGATTGCACTCAATGAGCTGTATAAGTAAACAGGAAAACGCTCATCCAGAGGCAGCGCTCCTAGTGGCTGGGGACTTTAATGCAGGGAAACTTAAATCCGTTCTACATACTTTCTACCAGCATGTTAAATGTGCAACCAGAGGAAAAAAAAACTCTAGACCACCTTTACTCCACACACAGCGACGCATACAAAGCTCTCCCTCGCCCTCCATTTGGCAAATCTGACCATAACTCTATCCTCCTGATTCCTGCTTATAAGCAAAAACTAAAGCAGGAAGCACCAGTGACTCGGCATCCTGACAGGTTGCATCACCGCGTGGTATGGCAACTGCTCGGCCTCAAACCGCAAGTCACTACAGAGGGTAGTGCGTACAGCCCTGTACATCACTGGGGCCAAGATTCCTGCCATCCAGGACCTCTATACCAGGCGGTGTCAGAGGAAGGCCCTAGAAATTGTCAAAGACTCCAGCCACCCTAGCCATAGACTGTTCTCTCTGCTACCGCACGGCAAGCGGTACCGGAGCGCCAAGTTTAGGTCCAAAAGGCTTCTCAACAGCTTCTACCCCCAAGCCATAAGACTCCTGAACAGCTAATCATGGCTACCCGGACAATTTGCACTGCCCCCCCACCCCCACCCCGTCCCCCTTTTTTACTCTGCTGCTACTCTGTTTATTATTTATGCATAGTCACTTTAACTCTACCCACATGTACATATTACCTCAATTACCTCGACTAGTTGGTGCCCCCGCACATTGACTCTGCACTGCACCCCCCCGTATATAGCCTCCCTACTGTTATTTTATTTTACTGCTGCTCTTTAGTCATTTGCTTTTATTTATTTTTACTTAACACTTTTTATTTTTATTCTACTTTGCATTGTTGGTTAAGGGCTTGTAAGTAAGCATTTCACTGTAATGTCTACACCTGTTGTATTAGACGCATGTGGCAAATAAAATTGGATTGGATTGGATTTACAAGGCACTCCGACCAACGTCCACGATATCTCTGTCTCTTTCTCATGCGAATGATGGGGATTTGGGCCTTGTCGGGTGTCTGTAGGATATACTTCGCGTCCAACTCGTTGAAGAAAAAATCTTCGTCCAATTCGAGGTGAGTAATCGCTGTCCTGATATCCAGAAGCTCTTTTTGGTCATTAGAGATGGTGGCAGAAACATTATGTACAGAATAAATTACAAATAACGTGAAAAAATACACATAATAGTACAATTGGTTAGAGGGCTGTAAAACGGCAGCCATCTTCTCCGGCTCCATCTTCTCCAGCGCCATTATCAACAGTGATCTAATAAAATAAAATAAAATATAACTTCTGGCTGACTGACATTGAAAAACAAGACTTAAGGCTGGATTCAATCTGTATCACCGAAGTTTCATGGTAGATCCACGTCACAGCATTCACGGAGACTGCATTCACGGTAACTGCTGCATACTGTATGTCGGCTCAATCAGAAATTACCTTTAGATTTAAACGCGTTGGAGATTGAATCCTGCCCGTAGTTCTAAAATAAAAACCCAATTTCCATTTCAGATCTGCCCTTGGGAGGCTTACAGTCACATGGAGCTGCATGAGCTGGCGCAGTACGGAATCATCTGAGTTCTACAACACCCACAATCCTCTCTGTCTGTCGTCAGCTACAATTACAGAGGGAGTCTCCGTAGCAACTGGTTAGATCACAGCAGAATTTGGACTGATCAATGTCAGACAACAACAACAACAATATATTTTGGGGGCTGCCTGACTGTTTGTTTGTATTGTTGTGATCTGGTCTCCTGAATCCAAAGTGGACATGTACCATCTCTGATGTCATGAAGGACATGTTTGGTGTCTCATTTTACATTACTCTCTCTGACCACTACATTATAGTGTTCCACTAACACACTAGCCACTACATTGTAGTGTTCCACTAACACATTAGCCAGTACATTGTAGTGTTCCACTAACACACTAGTCACTACATTGTAGTGTTCCACTAACACACTAGCCAATACATTATAGTGTTCCACTAACCAACTAGCCAATACATTGTAGTGTTCCACTAACACACTAGCCAGTCTACTTCCCTCTCCCTTTAGTGTATAGTGAAGTCTCCCACACATACTTCCTCCTGTGGGATTTATTTATATCTGACATCTAACAGTTCTTTCTGATTTTCTGCCATGTTAAGTTAAACTATTGTCACTTTACTCATTCAGGGATTATAGTGCTTTTACCAACTACCGGTACCTGCTGTAGAAATGTCTGATCCTTCTTTTCCCAACTACCGGTACCTGCTCTATAAATGTCTGATCCTTCTTTTCCCAACTGCCAGTACCTGCTCTAGAAATGTCTGATCCTTCTTTTCCCAACTGCCAGTACCTGCTCTAGAAATGTCTGATCCTTCTTTTCCCAACTGCCAGTACCTGCTCTAGAAATGTCTGATCCTTCTTTTCCCAACTGCCAGTACCTGCTCTAGAAATGTCTGATCCTTCTTTTCCCAACTACCAGTATCTGCTCTAGAAATGTCTGATCCTTCTTTTCCCAACTACCAGTACCTGCTCTAGAAATGTCTGATCCTTCTTTTCCCAACTACCAGTACCTGCTTTAGAAATGTCTGATCCTTCTTTTCCCAACTACCAGTACCTGCTCTAGAAATGTCTTATCCTTCTTTTCCAAACTACCAGTACCCTCTGTATAAATGTCTGATCCATTTTTCCCCAACTACAAGTACACGCTGTATAAATGTCTGATCCTTCTTTTCCGAACTACCAGTACATGCTGGATACATGTATGATCCTTCTTTTCCCAACTACCAGTACCTGCTCTAGAAATGTCTGATCCTTCTTTTCCCAACTACCAGTACCTGCTCTAGAAATGTCTGATCCTTCTTTTCCCAACTACCAGTACTTGCTCTAGAAATGTCTGATCCTTCTTTTACCAACTACCAGTACCCGCTGTATAAATGTCTGATCCATCTTTTCCCAACTACAAGTACCCGCTGTATACATGTCTGATCCTTCTTTTCCCAACTACCAGTACCTGCTCTAGAAATGTCTGATCCTTCTATTCCCAACTACCAGTACCTGCTCTAGAAATGTCTGATCCTTCTTTTCCAAACTACCAGTACCAGCTCTAGAAATGTCTGATCCTTCTTTTCCAAACTACCAGTACCAGCTCTAGAAATGTCTGATCCTTCTTTTCCCAACTACCAGTACCTGCTCTAGAAATGTCTGATCCTTCTTTTCCCAACTACCAGTACCTGCTCTAGAAATATCTGATCCTTCTTTTCCCAACTACCAGAACCCGCTGTATAAATGTCTGATCCTTCTTTTCCCAACTACCAGCACCTGCTCTAGAAATGTCTGATCCTTCTTTTCCCAGCTACCAGTACCTGCTCTAGAAATGTCTGATCCTTTTATCCCAACTACCAATACCTGCTCTAGAAATGTCTGATCCTTCTTTTCCAAATCACCAGTACCTGCTCTAGAAATGTCTGATCTGTCTTTTCCAAACTAACAGTACCTGATCTAGAAATGTCTGATCCTTCTTTTCCAAACTACCAGTACCTGCTCTAGAAATGTCTGATCCTTCTTTTCCCAACTACCAGTACCTGCACTAGAAATGTCTGATCCTTCTTTTCCCAACTACCAGTACCTGCTCTAGAAATGTCTGATCCTTCTTTTCCAAACTACCAGTACCCGCTGTATAAATGTCTGATCCTTCTTTTCCCAACTACCAGTACCCGCTGTATAAATGACTGATCCTTCTTTTCCAAACTACCAGTAGCAGCTCTAGAAATGTCTGATCCTTCTTTTCCCAACTACCAGTACCTGCTCTAGAAATATCTGATCCTTCTTTTCCCAGCTACCAGTACCTGCTCTAGAAATGTCTGATCCTTCTTTTCCCAACTACCAGTACCTGCTGTATAAATGTCTGATCTTTCTTTTCCCAACTACCAGTACCTGCTGTATAAATGTCTGATCTTTCTTTTCCCAACTAACAGTACCCGCTGTATAAATGTCTGATCCTTCTTTTCCAGAGTATAGTTCTGCAGTTCCTAGGGTTCCTAATCTCTTAGACACACCCTACTCAGAATACATTTTCCTGTATTATATATTTACCTAGTGCAGTATTACAATAATGTATCTGTGAATTGTTAACTCTTAACAACAATTCTCTATGAGATGCATTGCATCATGTTAATTTATACTGCCTGCTTTTTTATACTGTAGATAGTATTTTCCTACTCACTGTCAAGCGGCCATTTTGATACGTCATGTCCATGTTCTATTGAGTGCTGAAGATGTGTTTTGTAGATGCCTCAGTGTGCATGTCTGTCTGTGTGGTGGAGTGGTAACTGGGAGCAGCTGTACAAGTTGTGATGACCAGGAGCTTAGCTTGGCTCAGGTTACGGGCCTTATTAAACTGTTGGCTAATTGGAGGAACATGTGAGTTTTTACACAACTATCAGCAGCATTGGATTGGTTGGAACAAACTCAGAATAAAGCTTGAGACATTTTTTGGAGAGAAAATAAATCAGCCTTTGTTATATTAATTGTTGTACTAATAATCCATCCCCATTTTGTTCTGTGTACTCATTGATTCAATTACACGAACCACCTAATTGAAGATTACTTTTGCTCTAAATCGGCTCAGACAACCTTATTACTATAACAGTGATGGAGAAAATACACAATAATCATAATATCAGAAATCTGCTTCCTTAATTGGATAAAGGGCCCATCATTACAGAGGAGATCAGACCAAACAAATCAATCAGGAGATAAATGATTTAAGAGCTGAGTTCATTATTTTAATGACCAAGTCAATTTGAGGTAATACTATCACCTGGCACACACCTCACAACCATAAAGGGTGGATAGAACAATAATCAAGATCATACTTTTCCTATTACATGAGGTTGTGTTGTGTGTGTGTGTGTTTGTGTGTGTGTGTGTGTGTGTGTGTGTGTGTGTGTGTGTTGTGTGTGTGTGTGTGTGTGTGTGTGAGAGAGAGAGATAGACAGAGAGAGAGAGGGGGGGGGGGGGTCACTGTATTGTTATAAATCAATCTGCCTCCGTTGTTATTTATAGACTACTGCACATTGCACCTTCTTTGGCTGATTCTCCTTCACCTGAGTCCCATTATGAAAATCATCCAGAAAAGCATTCCAAGACAGTAGGCTGACGTCCTTTGGTTGTATTACAGTCAAGGACATTATAATCATAATACATTTCCATGGTTACAGTTTTTATCCATCAGTACATAGTGATATTAAGAGTCCAGCTAGCATCATGGATGTTATCTTGTAGCTTTACTCAACTAGATGTTATCTTGTAGCTTTACTCCACTAGATGTTATCTTGTAGCTTTACTCCACTAGATGTTATCTTGTAGCTTTACTCCACTAGATGTTATCTTGTAGCTTTACTCCACTAGATGTTATCTTGTAGCTTTACTCCACTAGATGTTATCTTGTAGTTTTACTCTACTCTATGTTATTATCTTGTCGCTTTACTCCACTGGATATTATTATCTTGTAGCTTTACTCCACTAGATGTTATCTTGTAGCTTTACTCCACTGTATGTTATTATTTCATTTCATTTTATTTTAGTCATTTAGCAGACACTCTTATTCAGAGCGACTTACAGTTAGTGAGTCCATACATTTTTCATACTGGCCCCCAGTGGGAAACGAACCCACCACCCTGGCGTTGCAAGCGCCATGCTCTACCAACTGAGCTATTACCTTGTAGCTTTACCACACTGGATGTTATCCTGTAGCTTTACTCCACTAGATGTTGTTATTTTGTAGCTTTACTCTACTAGATGTTATTATCTTGTAGTTTTACTCCACTAGATGTTATTATCTTGTAGCTTTACTCCACTAGATGTTATCTTGTAGCTTTAGTCCACTAGATGTTATATTGTAGTTTTACTCTACTAGATGTTATTTTGTAGCTTTACTCTACTCTATGTTATTATCTTGTAGCTTTACTCCACTAGATGTTATCTTGTAGCTTTACTCCACTAGATGTTATCTTGTAGCTTTACTCCACTAGATGTTATCTTGTAGCTTTACTCCACTAGATGTTATCTTGTAGTTTTACTCTACTAGATGTTATTATCTTGTAGCTTTCGTCCACTAGATGTTGTTATATTGTAGCTTTACTCCGCTAGATGTTATCTTGTAGCTTTAGTCCACTAGATGTTATATTGTAGCTTTAGTCCACTATATGTTATATTGTAGTTTACTCCACTAGATGTTGTTATCTTGTAGCTTTCATCCACTAGATGTTATTATCTTGTAGCTTTACTCTACTCCATGTTATTATCTTGTAGCTTTACTCCACTAGATGATATTTTGTAGCTTTACTCCACTAGATGTTATTATCTTGTAGCTTTCGTCCACTAGATGTTGTTATATTGTAGCTTTACTCCGCTAGATGTTATCTTGTAGCTTTAGTCCACTAGATGTTATATTGTAGCTTTAGTCCACTATATGTTATATTGTAGTTTACTCCACTAGATGTTGTTATCTTGTAGCTTTCATCCACTAGATGTTGTTATATTGTAGCTTTACTCCGCTAGATGTTATCTTGTAGCTTTAGTCCACTAGATGTTATATTGTAGCTTTAGTCCACTATATGTTATATTGTAGTTTACTCCACTAGATGTTGTTATCTTGTAGCTTTCATCCACTAGATGTTATTATCTTGTAGCTTTACTCTACTCCATGTTATTATCTTGTAGCTTTACTCCACTAGATGATATTTTGTAGCTTTACTCCACTAGATGTTATTATCTTGTAGCTTTCGTCCACTAGATGTTGTTATATTGTAGCTTTACTCCGCTAGATGTTATCTTGTAGCTTTAGTCCACTAGATGTTATATTGTAGCTTTAGTCCACTATATGTTATATTGTAGTTTACTCCACTAGATGTTGTTATCTTGTAGCTTTCATCCACTAGATGTTATTATCTTGTAGCTTTACTCCGCTAGATGTTATCGTGTAGCTTTACTCCGCTAGATGTTATCTTGTAGCTTTACTCCACTAGATGATATTTTGTAGCTTTACTCCACTAGATGTTATTATCTTGTAGCTTTCGTCCACTAGATGTTGTTATATTGTAGCTTTACTCCGCTAGATGTTATCTTGTAGCTTTAGTCCACTAGATGTTATATTGTAGCTTTAGTCCACTATATGTTATATTGTAGTTTACTCCACTAGATGTTGTTATCTTGTAGCTTTCATCCACTAGATGTTATTATCTTGTAGCTTTACTCCGCTAGATGTTATCGTGTAGCTTTACTCCGCTAGATGTTATCTTGTAGCTTTACTCCACTAGATGTTATCTTGTAGCTTTACTCCACTAGATGTTATATTGTAGCTTTAGTCCACTATATGTTATATTGTAGTTTACTCCACTAGATGTTGTTATCTTGTAGCTTTCATCCACTAGATGTTATTATCTTGTAGCTTTACTCCGCTAGATGTTATCGTGTAGCTTTACTCCGCTAGATGTTATCTTGTAGCTTTACTCCACTAGATGATATTTTGTAGCTTTACTCCACTAGATGTTATTATCTTGTAGCTTTCGTCCACTAGATGTTGTTATATTGTAGCTTTACTCCGCTAGATGTTATCTTGTAGCTTTAGTCCACTAGATGTTATATTGTAGCTTTAGTCCACTATATGTTATATTGTAGTTTACTCCACTAGATGTTGTTATCTTGTAGCTTTCATCCACTAGATGTTATTATCTTGTAGCTTTACTCCGCTAGATGTTATCGTGTAGCTTTACTCCGCTAGATGTTATCTTGTAGCTTTACTCCACTAGATGTTATCTTGTAGCTTTACTCCACTAGATGTTATCTTGTAGCTTTACTCCACTAGATGTTATCTTGTAGCTTTACTCCACTAGATGTTATCTTGTAGCTTTACTCCACTAGATGTTATCTTGTAGCTTTAGTCCACTAGATGTTATATTGTAGTTTACGCCACTAGATCAAAGTTGGGTCTGTTCTCTGAGCCTCTCTTCTTCCTGTAACACTCGGGTGAAGTTGCCCTGAGCAGACGCTGATCTTGGGTCAGTTTTGCATTTTCCCCACTAATGGTTAAGGTTAGGATTGGGGGAAGTTAAGCTGATTCTAGATCTGTACCTAGGGAAACTTCACCCTGGAGCGTAACACTCAGTGAGGCGTGCTCTGATTACTTCTTAATCGTCTGCACTGTGACTCTCACATGATGCTGCTAGAATCCCTGGGAGACTTGGGCTGTATTCATTAGGAACCAAACAGACTAACCCTAACCCTAACCCTCTCACATGATGTTACTGGAATCACTGGGAGCCCTGGGCTGTATTCATTAGGAACCAAACAGACTAACCCTAACCCTAACCCTCTCACATGATGTTACTGGAATCACTGGGAGCCCTGGGCTTTATTCATTAGGAACCAAACTAAAGCCAATGGGCCAAAACGGGGGAGGGATCTACATTAATTTGTCCAATAAGAAACTCTTGTTTCCGTTACAAATCATTTTGCTACAGTTTGCACTAGTGAATACACACACGTCTGTCTGCTGGAGCCCTGAGCTAACTACCAACACACCACACCACACTGCATAGAGCTGTACTGACCTGGCTTCCACCTCCTCTACTCTCTCCCTTTCCCCTCAGACAGCCTCCTCTCCTCTCCTCTCCTCTCCTCTCCTCTCCTCTCCTCTCCTCTCCTCTCCTCTCCTCTCCTCTCCTCTCCTCTCCTCTCCTCTCCTCTCCTCTCCTCTCCTCTCCTCTCCTCTCCTCTCCTCTCCTCTCCTCTCCTCTCTGTCCTGTAGTCTCTTAAACTGACTGGAAGACAGGGGAAGAATTGCCTCTCATACACTGACTAGCTGAGAGGACAGAGGAAGAATATTTTCTGAGAGGACAGGGGAAGAACCGCCTCTCACACATTGATTAGTTGAGAGGACAGAGGAATACTATTTTCTGAGAGGACAGGGGAAGAATATTTTCTGAGAGGACAGAGGGAGAACCGTTTCCTGGCAGCTAGGAAGATGAGGAGGTTCCAGTCCATGAGATGGTTTCGTTTTCCCTGGTTGAGGAGAGAGACCGCACAGACTGAGACCAGCCCACTCATACCAAAGGTACAGGAACTGTCTGTCTGTCTGTATGTCTGTCTGTCTGACAACCTGTATGCTGTTAGTTATATACTCACTGTACATCATACTGAATAAAGTTTACAGACCCTTCAACGTTGCAAGCATAGAAAAACAATCTAGAAAGCACTTGCAACCTTTAACCCTGTCAATTTGACTGGTAAACACACGGGTACACTCACAATGGCTACCATCCACCCATTATGCCATTCTTGACTTGAATGGGGAGACCTGTTCTATAGATTATATTTCTATGGTTGAGAGTAGGCTAAACCTAAAGACAATGACCACTATAGACTGAACTTGATAAGTTGTTTTGGTCTCAGGGAAACCTAATTGTGTATTGTCCATCCTGTATTGCTCTCTGAAGACAGACACAGATAGAGAGTTGTCAGGAGTCCTTCAGGGGAGTGAGGACAGCAGCACAGAAGAACAGGCTCCAGAACCAGGACCTAATGATGGACCAGAGAACCAGGGTAGAACCAGGGAGGTAGAACCCAGAGCCCATAGCAGGCCCTTCTCCCTGAGCGACTGCCTTCTCAAGTACCTCCTGTTCTTCAGCAACCTCCTCTTCACGGTGCTAGGCCTGTTGGTCCTGGCCCTGGGTCTGTGGGGCCTCATCAACAAGGAATCCTTCGCTCAGGAGAAAGGACAGATCAGCACTGACCCCATGCTGGTGTTTGTGATGCTGGGCTTGGTGCTGTCCACCCTCTGCCTGTCAGGCTGTGTGGGGGCTCTGAGAGAGAACTGCTGCCTGCTCCAGGTCTTCTCAGCCACGGTGCTGGTCCTAGTAGTAGCCTAGGTCCTAGCGGCCATCTTGGCCTACAGCCTGCAGGGACAGATAGAGGGATACCTGAGGTCAGGTATGCTGGCTGCCATGGTGCGTTACCAGGATGACCTGGACCTGAGGTTCATCACAGATGAGATCCAGATAGGACTGCAGTGCTGCGGGGCCAACAACTACAGAGACTGGGAGGTCAACATGTGAGTGAGATGTGACTGACCAGACCACTGACATGATGACTTGTGATGACATGGTTCATTGACTGACACACAGCCTTGTGAACTGATGTCTGTCAATGGGGGTTGTTAGGGTTTCATCATTTTGATAATTTTGATAGTTTGATAGTTTTGATAGTTTTAAAAGATAATTTATCTCAGAGAATAACCTGTATGAATAAAGATGAAATAAAATATACATCTGTAAAAGATGTTACACAACTAGGGTTATTGCTTTTATGTCACATAACATTATCCAAGCAGCCAATTTGATTGGTTGCAGTCCTTGACTTCTCCCCTCCCATGTCCTCTCCCTCCCAGGTACTATAATGGGGGTGTAATCCAGGCTCTGTCATAGCCGGCCGCGACCGGGAGACCCATGGGGCGGCGCACAATTGGCCCAGCGTCGTCCAGGGTAGGGGAGGGAATGGCCGGCAGGGATGTAGCTCAGTTGGTAGAGCATGGCGTTACAGTAGTACATTTGAATAGACACTTCCTTCATATGACCTACAGGGGGCAGCAGTGCTAACCTAACAGCTTGTAATGACTGTAGCTGGCCTCCACAGGAGCTGGTCAGAGGTATTCTGTTGTTCTGCTTTAATAATCAGTCAGTCAACAACACAGTATTTACATATCAACTTTATCTCCACAGTAGTTACACATTGTTAACACTGTCAATCCCAAAACACAAATCTAGGGCTGCAGTGCATTCATGTATTTCATGTATTCAGAAGCATCTGCTAATGGTGTTTTTATCAGATCCAGGTACAGTATTGTAATGGAATGACTCCTGTTAGGAGTCTATGGGCTACATTAGTCCCTTAGTCTCTTCCCCATTATCATCCTCTATGCTGCAGTGCTGTAGTCCACCTCTGAGATCCAGTCATCCATCACCTCAGATTTGACACTGCCAGGCCCCAAGGCCAGGTTTGTCTCAGTAGTCAGTTGATAGGTCTCAGGTCCAGGTATGTCCCAGGAGGTAGATGGTAGGTCTCAGGTCCAGGTTTGTCCCAGTAGGTAGCTGGTAGGTCTCAGGTCCAGGTTTGTCCCAGTAGGTAGCTGGTAAGTCTCAGGTCCAGGTTTGTCCCAGTAGATAGATGTTAGGTCTCAGGTCCAGGTTTGTCCCAGTAGGTAGCTGGTAGGTCTCAGGTCCAGGTTTGTTCCATTAGGTAGCTGGTAGGTCTCAGGTCCAGGTTTGTCCCAGTAGGTAGCTGGTAGGTCTCAGGTCCAGGTTTGTCCCAGTAGATAGATGTTAGGTCTCAGGTCCAGGTTTGTCCCAGTAGGTAGCTGGTAGGTCTCAGGTCCAGGTTTGTTCCATTAGGTAGCTGGTAGGTCTCAGGTCCAGGTTTGTCCCAGTAGGTAGCTGGTAGGTCTCAGGTCCAGGTTTGTCCCAGTAGGTAGCTGGTAGGTCTCAGGTCCAGGTTTGTCCCAGTAGGTAGCTGGTAGGTCTCAGGTCCAGGTTTGTCCCAGTAGGTAGCTGGTAGGTCTCAGGTCCAGGTTTGTCCCAGTAGATAGATGGTAGGTCTCAGGTCCAGGTTTGTCCCAGTAGGTAGATGGTAGGTCTCAGGTCCAGGTTTGTCCCAGTAGGTAGCTGGTAGGTCTCAGGTCCAGGTCTCCTGTTGTTTTACTCCCTGTCCTCCCGTCCTCTATTTTATCTTGGCTCTTCTTGATGCTTTGGTTCCTGTTTTGGTTCAGAGTATCTCAGCGCAGGTGAGGTAGATATCCAGAGGATAGGAATATGTGCAGATCTTCCAGCTTTTTAAATGTTTTCTGCTGTTCTGGAACTGCTGGCCAACTCAACACCTTCCTCCTCATGGCCAGTCAGCTAGAGTCATGAAAGACGTCAATTATACTCTCTCTGGAACAGATTGTCCCTCAAATTGACCTTGAATGAGTTGAGGTGAACATGAGTTACAGTGACAAGACTCAGTCTGCTCTAATATGACCATTATTCTATTGGAATGATGGGCTCAACTCACCATGTGAATGACAGAGACTTTCCACTGAGACCACAACACTCAAAAACTTTTCCACACATATAATGAAGGGGTCCAAACAGCTCTCAAGAGCGGTCGAAACTTGGGTAACATTGTGAATTTCTCAGTTTTGTGAAATGGTTGCAGAAATAGAATTACAGATGTTTGATTTCTACTGGATTCCAAATCACAGGATATTCTGCATAAACAGTAAACACAAGCAATGGCTGACTTTGGTATGTTGTTATAGCCACTGTATATGAACATGTTAAGCAGCTGTCTTTGGTGTGTGTTGTTATAGCAACTGTATATAAACATGTTAAACAGCTTTTCTTCAGCATGAAACGCTTCTGACTCCAGAAGCCGTGCAGCACAGTGCTCCATCAGATGAATACATTAACAACTGCATTACTCCATACAGAACACACTGTGTTGGGGCAGCTCAGTACAGGCCAGACTGTGTAATGGATTTCTATTAGCAGCTCCCACAGGTCACCATACTCTATCCAACTCTTCAACAGGGATTGCGGTATTTCAGAACATCAATACCTGAACCATTTAATCAGTCTAGTCTTCAGATGCTTCAGATGTGAACAAATCAGATTGCCTGATTTGACAGTAAACAAAACGTTCAATTATTTACACACTCTGCAATCTAGTGGACTATTCTTTATAATGGACCTTTGGGAAGAACGGAAATATTATTTCTACAGCAGAGTACGTGGACTCTTCTCCCTCCCCAACACACACGCACACACACACACACACACACACACACAAACACACACACACACACAGGACTGTACATGATCTGACCTGCTCTGTCTCTCCAGAGGAGGATGTCTCTTCCTGTCTCTTCATGTGTAGTACTGTCTCTTCCTGTCTCTTCCTGTGTAGTACTGTCTCTTCCTGTGTAGTACTGTCTCTTCATGTGTAGTACTGTTTCTTCCTGTGTAGTCCTGTCTCTTCCTGTGTAGTACTGTCTCTTCCTGTGTAATACTGTCTCTTCCTGTGTAGTACTGTCTCTTCATGTGTAGTACTGTCTCTTCCTGTGTAGTACTGTCTCTTCCTGTGTAGTGCTGTTTCTTCCTGTCTCTTCCTGTGTAGTGCTGTTTCTTCCAGTGTAGTACTGTTTCTTCCTGTGTAGTACTGTCTCTTCCTGTCTCTTCCTGTGTAATACTGTCTCTTCCTGTGTAGTACTGTCTCTTCCTGTCTCTTCCTGTGTAGTATTGTCTCTTCATGTGTAGCACTGTCTCTTCCTGTGTAGTACTGTCTCTTCCTGTCTCTTCCTGTGTAGTACTTGCTCTTCCTGTGTAGTCCTGTCTCATCCTGTGTAGTACTGTCTCTTCCTGTGTAGTTCTGTCTCTTCCTGTCTCTTCCTGTGTAGTACTGTCTCTTCCTGTGTAGTACTGTTTCTTCCTGTGTAGTACTGTCTCTTCCTGTCTATTCCTGTGTAGTACTTGCTCTTCCTGTGTAGTACTGCCTCCTCCTGTGTAGTACTGTCTCTTCCTGTGTAGTACTGTCTCTTCCTGTGTAGTACTGTCTCTTCCTGTGTAGTACTGTCTCTTCCTGTGTAGTACTGTCTCCTCCTGTGTAGTACTGTCTCTTCCTGTGTAGTACTGTCTCTTCCTGTGTATTACTGTCTCTTCCTGTGTAGTACTGTCTCTTCCTGTGTAGTACTGTTTCTTCCAGTGTAGTACTGTTTCTTCCTGTGTAGTACTGTCTCTTCCTGTCTCTTCCTGTGTAGTATTGTCTCTTCACGTGTAGTACTGTATCTTACTGTGTAGTACTGTCTCTTCCTGTGTATTACTTTCTCTTCCTGTGTAGTACTGCATCTTCCTGTCTCTTCCTGTGTAGCTTTGTCTCTTCCTGTGTAGTCCTGTCTCTTCCTGTGTACTGTCTCTGCCTGTGTAGTACTGTCTCTTCCTGTCTCTTCCTGTGTAGTACTGTCTCTTCCTGTGTAGTACTGTTTCTTCCTGTGTAGTACTGTCTCTTCCTGTGTAGTACTGTCTTTTCCTGTGTATTCCTGTGTAGTACTGTCTCTTCCTGTGTAGTACTGTCTCTTCCTCTGTAAAACTGTTTCTTCCTGTGCAGTACTGTTTCTTCCTGTGTAGTACTGTCTATTCCTGTGTAGTACTGTCTCTTACCGTGTAGTACTGTCTCTTCCTGTCTCTTCCTGTGTAGTACTGTCTCTTCCTCTGTAGTACTGTCTCTTCCTCTGTAGTACTGTCTCTTCCGGTGTAGTATTGTTTATTCCTGTGTAGTACTCTTTCATCCTGTGTAGTACTGTTTCTTCCTGTGTAGTACTGTATCTTCCTGTGTTTTACTGTCTCTTCCTGTGTAGTACTGTCTCTTCCTGTCTCTTGCTGTGTAGTACTGTCTATTCCTGTGTAGTACTGTCTCTTACTGTGCAGTAATGTCTCTTCCTGTCTCTTCCTGTGTAGTAATGTCTCTTGCTGTGTAGTACTGTCTCTTCCTGAGTAGTACTGTTTCTTCCTGTTTAGTACTGTTTCTTCCTGTGTAGTACTGTATCTTCCTGTCTCTTCCTGTGTAGCATTGTCTCTTCATGTGTAGTACTGTCTCTTCCTGTGTAGAACTGTCTCTTCCTGTGTAGTACTGTCTCTTCCTGTCTCTTCCTGTGTAGTACTTGCTCTTCCTGTGTAGTCCTGTCTCTTCCTGTGTAGAACTGTCTCTTCCTGTGTAGTACTGTCTCTTCCTGTCTCTTCCTGTGTAGTACTGTCTCTTCCTGTGTAGTACTGTTTCTTCCTGTATAGTACTGTCTCTTCCTGTGTAGTACTGTCTTTTCCTGTGTATTCCTGTGTAGTACTGTCTCTTCCTTTGTAGTGCTGTCTCTTCCTGTGTAGTACTGTCTCTTCCTCTGTATTACTGTTTCGTCCTGTGCAGTACTGTTTCTTCCTGTGTAGTACTGTCTATTCCTGTGTAGTACTGTCTCTTACCGTGTAGTACTGTCTCTTCCTGTCTCTTCCTGTGTAGTACTGTCTCTTCCTCTATAGTGCTGTCTCTTCCTGTGTAGTATTATTTCTTCCTGTGTAGTACTGTTTCTTCCTGTGTAATACTGTTTCTTCCTGTGTAGTACTGTATCTTCCTGTGTAGTACTGTCTCTTCCTGTCTTTTCCTGTGTGGTATTGTCTCTTCATGTGTAGTACTGTCTCTTCCTGTCTCTTCCTGTGTAGTTCTGTCTCTTCCTGTGTAGTCCTGTCTCTTCCTGTGTAGTAATGTCTCTTCCTGTGTAGTACTGTTTCTTCCTGTGCAGTACTGTTTCTTCCTGTGCAGTACTGTTTCCTCATGTGTAGTACTGTCTCTTCCTGTCTCTTTCCGTGTTGTATTGTCTCTTCATGTGTAGTAATGTCTCTTCCTGTGTAGTACTGTCTCTTCATGTGCAGTACTGTTTCTTCCTGTGTAGTACTGTCTCTTCCTGTCTCTTCCTGTGTAGTAATGTCTCTTCATGTGTAGTACTGTCTCTTCCTGAGTAGTACTGTCTCTTCCTGTCTCTTCCTGTGTAGTACTGTCTCTTCCTGTGTAGTACTGTTTCTTCCTGTGTAATACTGTCTCTTCCTGTGTAGTACTGTCTCTTCCTGTGTAGTACTGTCTCTTCATGTGTAGTACTGTATCTTCCTGTGTAGTACTGTCTCTTCCTGTGTAGTACTGTTTCTTCCTGTGTAGTACTGTTTCTTCCTATGTAGTACTGTCTCTTCCTGTCTCTTCCTGTGTAGTACTGTCTCTTCCTGAGTAGTACTGTCTCTTCCTGTCTTTTCTTGTGTAGTACTGTCTCTTCTTGTGTAGTATTTTCTCTTCCTGTGTAGTACTGTTTCTTCCTATGTAGTACTGTCTCTTCCTGTGTAGTACTGTCTCTTCCTGTGTAGTACTATATCTTCCTTTGTAATACTATCTCTTCCTGCGTATTACTATCTCTTCCTGTGTAGTACTGTCTCTTTCTGTGCAGTACTGTCTCTTTCTGTGCAGTACTGTGTCTTCCTGTGTAGTACTTTCTCTTCCTGTGTAGTACGGTCTCTTAATTTGTAGTACTGTCTATTCCTGTGTGTGTAGGATTAGTTCAGGGTTATGGAAAATAAGTCACAGGTGTCCATTTCTCTCTGTCTGAACTCAATCTTGTTTTTCCCTTCTTTGGGCCCTGGACAAACATAGTCCACTATGGGAATAGGGTGCCATCCAAGGAGGAGAGGCCAGGGTCTCTGCTGCTGTGTGTCTTCTCGTATGCTGCCTGGGCCCCCAGAGTTAGAACACAGAGGCTGCCTGGGCCCCCAGAGTTAGAACACTGAGGATATTATTTTCCAGTAGAGGACTGAGACCCAGCTTTATAAGTCTGTTATAGCCATCAGCTAGACTGAGAGGTCTTGCCATCGCCAACAAACAGGAGCATGATGAGAGACAGAGAGAGACGGGGAGAAGGCAAAGTAAAAATATGAGAGAGAGAGAGAAATGGTGTGATATCCCTCTTCTTCTTGGCACCTTGTTCCTGTGCTGTCATTCTTTCCCCATTCAGGACTGTGCTGCGTTGGTCTGGGCTCTACTGAGATGCTTGATGAAGCTGCTGGAGCTGGCCCTGCACCCAGGATTACAGTTTTACTGCTCAGGATCAAGCTGGCCGGGGTTGGAAGAACCACCAGCTCAGGCCAGGGTAAAGCTTGGGGTTGTAGTGTAGGATGGTGGGACTGAGGCTGCTGATGGGGGAATTGGGCATGTTGCATGGGATGTGGTTGTAACTGGTAATGTGTTCATTTACTAGAACTGGAGTTGAGACAGGGTCTGGAAGACATTACTCTCCACCTGAACCTTCACAATAAACCATTCTTCAATCAACCTCTAACACACAACCATCACTATCCTGTCTCTGGACTCACTGAGCCTCACACCTCATTCATATAGATGGTCATAGACACTTTACAGTCACGTTGTCCTAGCTGTTAAAATGAGTGGGAAAGTACATTATTTGGTTATTTTGAAATAAGCTGCAATGCTTTGTTATAATGATGGTATAAACCCTCTCTCCTTATTAACTCTTCATAACCTCTCCCTAGTGTTGAAAACATCAGGTAATATGTCTGTGACCCACAGCAGGTCTGGACTTGTTTCATCACACACATGGCTCAGTGCCTGTCCTTGACTGGAACACAACACACATCCCTCCCTCCCTAACTCCCTCCCTCCTCTGGGTCCTTGGCCAGCATGTGTTCCCCTACAGTAACACTACTGTGTTGGACATCATACTGGTCTGATCCAGGCCTGTAGTGGACAGAACCCAGTCAACATGTGTATGTTACATCTCAGTGGTTCACAGGGACAGTGGACAGGACCCAGTCAACATGTGTTATCCCGAGTGGCGCAGTGGTCTAAGGCACTGCATCGCAGTGCTAGCTGTGCCACTAGAGATCCTGGTTTGAATCCAGGCTCTGTCGTAGCCAGCCGCGACTGGGAGACCCATGGGGCGGCGCAGAATTGGCCCAGCTTCGTCCAGGGTAGGAGAGGAATGGCTGGCAGGGATGTTGGTAGAGCATGGCGTTTGCAACGCCAGGGTTGTGGGTTCGATTCCCATGGGGGGCCAGTATGAAAAAAATATATAATGTATGCACTCACTAACTGTAAGTCGCTCTGGATAAGAGCGTCTGCTAAATGACTAAAATGTAAATGTAAAATGTATGTCAAATCTCAGTGGTCCACAGGGCCAGTGGACAGGACCCAGTCATCATGTGTATGTTACATCTCAGTGGTCCACAGGACCCAGTCAACATCTGTATGGTACATCTCAGTGGTCCACAGGGCCAGTGGACATGATCCAGTCATCATCTGTATGGTACATCTCAGTGGTCCACAGGGCCAGTGGACAGGATCCAGTCATCATCTGTATGGTACATCTCAGTGGTCCACAGGGCCAGTGGACAGGATCCAGTCATCATCTGTATGGTACATCTCAGTGGTCCACAGGGCCAGTGGACAGGATCCAGTCATCATCTGTATGGTACATCTCAACATCTTTACATCTAAACCATGTTAGATTAGCAGTATGTCTGTCTCAGTCTCTTTTCAACATTGCTATGTTCAGGGAATATGTATATTCTCATACAATGGGTGGATCTAGAAACCATGTATTATAAGATATACAATATATTCAATATACCGTAGTCCAGGAGATGGATCTAGAATCCATATACTGTAAGATATACAATATATTAAATATACCTTAGTCCAACGTTTCTCAGACTCTGTCCTGGGGATCCCAAGGAATTTACATTTAGATTTTTGTCCTAGCAATACACAGCTGATTCATATAATCAATTATTTTATTATTTTAATGAGGTTTGGAGTGCCTAGGGCAAAAAAGTGCATCCCTTGGTGTCCCCAGGACCGAGTTAGGGAAACGCTGCTGTAGTCAAAAGGTGGAAGACCCTTAGCTTGTTTGATCAACAGGTATGTGATGTCAGTTAAAGACTAAACCATTATCTTGTTTGATCAACAGGTATGTGATGTCAGTTAAAGACTAAACCATTATCTTGTTTGATCAACAGGTATGTGATGTCAGTTAAAGACTAAACCGTTAGCTTGTTTGATCAACAGGTATGTGATGTCAGTTAAAGACTAAACTGTTAGCTTTTTTGATCAACAGGTACAGTGGGGAGAACAAGTATTTGATACACTGCCGATTTTGCTGGTTTTCCTACTTACAAAGCATGTAGAGGTCTGTGATTTTTATCATAGGTACACTTCAACTGTGAGAGACGGAATCTAAAACAAAAATCCAGAAAATCACATTGAATGATTTTTAAGTAATTAATTTGCATTTTATTGCATGACATAAGTATTTGATCACCTACCAACCAGTAAGAATTCCGGCTCTCACAGACCTGTTAGTTTTTCTTTAAGAAGCCCTCCTGTTCTCCACTCATTACCTGTATTAACTGTACCTGTTTGAACTCGTTACCTGTATAAAAGACACCTGTCCACACACTCAATCAAACAGACTCCAACCTCTCCACAATGGCCAAGACCAGAGAGCTGTGTAAGGACATCAGGGATAAAATTGTAGACCTGCACAAGGCTGGGATGGGCTACAGGACAATAGGCAAGCAGCTTGGTGAGAAGGCAACAGCTGTTGGCGCAATTATTAGAAAATGGGAGAAGTTCAAGATGACGGTCAATCACCCTCGGTCTGGGGCTCCATGCAAGATCTCACCTCGTGGGCCATCAATGATCATGAGGAAGGTGAGGGATCAGCCCAGAACTACACGGCAGGACCTGGTCAATGACCTGAAGAGAGCTGGGACCACAGTCTCAAAGAAAACCATTAGTAACACATTACGCCGTCATGGATTAAAATCCTGCAGCGCACGCAAGGTCCCCCTTGTCCAGGCCCGTCTGAAGTTTGCCAATGACCATCTGGATGATCCAGAGGAGGAATGGGAGAAGGTCATGTGGTCTGATGAGACAAAAATAGATCTGGAGAAGGTCTGAATGGAGGAGTGGGCCAAAATCCCTGCTGCAGTGTGTGCAAACCTGGTCAAGACCTACAGGAAATCTCTGTAATTGCAAACAAAGGTTTCTGTACCAAATATTAAGTTCTGCTTTTCTGATGTATCAAATACTTATGTCATGCAATAAAATGCAAATGAATTACTTAAAAATACAATGTGATTTTCTGGATTTTTGTTTTAGATTCCGTCTCTCACAGTTTAAGTGTACCTATGATAAAAATTACACACCTCTACATGCTTTGTAAGTAGGAAAACCTGCAAAATCGGCAGTGTATCAAATACTTGTTCTCCCCACAGTATGTGTTTTCAGTTAAAGACTAAACCCTTATCTTGTTTGATCAACAGGTATGTGATGTCAGTTAAAGACTAAACCGTTAGCTTTTTTGATCAACAGGTTTGTGTTGTCAGTTAAAGACTAAACCGTTTGGTTTTTTGATCAACAGGTTTGTGTTGTCAGTTAAAGACTAAACCGTTAGCTTGTTTGATCAACAGATATGTGATTTCAGCTGTAAGTTGTGTGCTGGTATTTATAGTATATCACTGTGGCTGGTGGATGGAATGATAATGTTGTGTGTGTGTGTGTGTGTGTGTATGTGTAAGTGTGTGTGTATGTGTGTGTGTGTGTGTGTGTGTGTGTGTGTGTGTGTGTGTGTGTGTGTGTGTGTGTGTGTGTGTGTGTGTGTGTGTGTGTGTGTGTGTGTGTGTGTGTGTGTGTGTGTGTGTGTGTGTGTGTGTGTGTGTGTGTGTGTGTGTGTGCGTGTGTGAAGCTGTGGTGCTCATGCCAGTACTGTCCAGTCAGATTCCTGCACAGTGATAAAAGGGATCAGGTTATTTCTACAGCATCTGGCTGCCTGGAATGGGTTCTATCTGGCTTCTACATCTCTGGTCTCTCAGTAGAGGAATATTCTGCCAGTAGAATAACCTTAGTGCAGTCAAACGGGCTATATTGTGCTTGCAAATTACCTTAAAAGCTTTGACCAAAAAAGCTTGCTGTTGTAATCACTGGACATTCAATTACAGTAAACACTTTTCTGTGATAAATCATCATCAGATAGTTTGTAAAACTTTGGTCTTAATAAGTGATGGAGGCTGGCAACATGTTTCCCTTCTGCCTGCTATTAGAAGTGATGGAGGCTGGCAACATGTTTCCCTTCTGCCTGCTATTAGAAGTGATGGAGGCTGGCAACATGTTTCCCTTCTGCCTGCTATTAGAAGTGATGGAGGCTGGCAACATGTTTCCCTTCTGCCTGCTCTTAGAAGTGATGGAGGCTGGCAAAATGTTTCCCCTCCACCTGCTATTAGAAGTGATGGAGGCTGGCAACATGTTTCCCTTCTGCCTGCTCTTAGAAGTGATGGAGGCTGGCAAAATGTTTCCCCTCCACCTGCTATTAGAAGTGATGGAGGCTGGCAACATGTTTCCCCTCCACCTGCTATTAGAAGTGATGGAGGCTGGCAACATGTTTCTCCTCCACCTGCTATTAGAAGTGATGGAGGCTGGCAACATGTTTCCCCTCCACCTGCTATTAGAAGTGATGGAGGCTGGCAACATGTTTCCCCTCCACCTGCTATTAGAAGTGATGGAGGCTGGCAACATGTTTCCCCTCCACCTGCTATTAGAAGTGATGGAGGCTGGCAACATGTTTCCCCTCCACCTGCTATTAGAAGTGATGGAGGCTGGCAACATGTTTCCCTCCACCTGCTATTAGAAGTGATGGAGGCTGGCAACATGTTTCCCTTCCACCTGCTATTAGAAGTGATGGAGGCTGGCAACATGTTTCCCCTCCAGCTGCTATTAGAAGTGATGGAGGCTGGCAGCATGTTTCCCTTCAACCTGCTATTAGAAGTGATGGAGGCTGGCAACATGTTTCCCCTCCACCTGCTATTAGAAGTGATGGAGGCTGGCAACATGTTTCCCCTCCACCTGCTATTAGAAGTGATGGAGGCTGGCAACATGTTTCCCCTCCACCTGCTATTAGAAGTGATGGAGGCTGGCAACATGTTTCCCCTCCACCTGCTATTAGAAGTGATGGAGGCTGGCAACATGTTTCCCTTCCACCTGCTACTTCAATAGAGAGAGACTGTGTTTCACTGAAAAATTGTCTATTGTATAATCTCTGTTAGGAACAAATATTTTGGTTCCAGTCAGTGCTTTGGTTCCTGTGTCAAAAAAGGTTAGTGTCAACATTCAACTGTTCTTCCTGGGGAACCCACACTGTCCCAGAGAGAGCATTGGTCTGTAATATTCCAATAAATCAATGTTGTTCACTGGTGAGATGGAATTGAATCACAACGTTTTCTTATTTTTCTCTCTCCAAATGTTCCTACATTTGTTTATAACATTTTAGAGTCTAGAAACACAGAAGACTAATGATATATCTCACAGGAGTCATGGATCTCTTCTCACTACTCCATGATGGCTCTCTGCTCTGCAGGGGCTTATTCCCCCATCTCCAGACCCAGCTGGCTCAGGCCCCGGGCTGGCCCTTACTGGGCTGGCTGGCCACAGACTGGCCTCTCCTCTCCTCAGCCCAGCACCAGAGGGAACGAATTTCTGTTTTTCTGGGACGGTAATGTTTGGATTGAAGCAAGTTATGTCAAGATCATTAGATCCATTTATAACGGTGACAGGATGATCACATGCTACCATGAGTAATAAACAAGCTGTGTGTTTCAGTACTGGTTTTAGTCATGATCTTAGGTTAACTCCATGGGATCTTTATTGAACTATAGGGTATTACATCATCTGGAATATCAGGCAACACTGTGTATAACCATGGAAACTGCAACAACATGACAGTAACAGAGTGTCTTATTTTCTGTGAACCTGAACAGTGTATACAGTGTAGTTTGTTACATGTTTCATTTCTCCATCACATGATTCAGACTCGGCCCAAACAATGATGTAAGGTATTATTCTCCTATGTTTACTGCTGAATAATCTCCTGATTAGAACTTTATGAGCTGTCAGTGTGTGTATGTGACTCCCTGGTTGTGAGACTGGGTTAACCGCTTTACTCTTGACAGTCTCAGACCCTTTTCACACTATCATGCCAACCTGAACCCTACTGAGCTGGCTCAGATATCAGACCATTTTCACACTATCATGCCAACCTGAACCCTACTGAACAGGCTCAGATATTTTAGTTTCACATTGTCATTTGCAGGATTGTTCCAGCAACTATGGTGGTTGGATGCAGAACCAGGCCAGCGCAGCTGAGTTCAGCTCAGCTTGTCTCGGCTCGGTTCGGTTCAACTCAGTAGTGTAAAAAGGGTATTAGAGAGCGGTCGGAGCTGGCTGGGCTGGGCTGCAGGCAGAGCCCAGATGTTCCACAGATGATTACAGTAGGCTTCAGGAACGTAGTTCTGGAGGAAGAGGAGGAGGAGCGGGGAGGTGGGGGGGGGGGGGGAGAGGGAGGAGGGATACTGCTGCTACATCAAACACCTCCACTGTATCTGTGGCCAGACAGCCTTTAGAGATGACATTTCACTGTAACACTACAGACCTCCAGACAGCCTTTAGAGATGACATTTCACTGTAACACTACAGACCTCCAGACCAGCGTTTCTTTCTGTGTGTGTGTGTGTGTGTGTGTGTGTGCACAGGAACCATGTGTGTGTGTGTGTGTGTGTGTGTGTGTGTGCGTTTACAGAGGGGTGTCCTGGTTATAAAGGGGAGGAGTCCAGCAGGTGGGGGATGGCTTAGATAGTTTATAAGAGAGCTGTCCACATCATGTTCTTCTACAGAGCTTCAGTCATACTGGAATACTACCACACACTGTTCTGGTCTGGTCTAATCTGGTCTAGTCTGGTCTGGTCTGGTCTGGTCTGGGGATAAACAGCTCACATCTCAGCTTCACAGTCAGGTAGAGTATCTACAGATAAACCAGCTGTAATCACTGGATATTAGGGATCAATATTCAATATTATATTTATTTACAGAGGAAAATGTTTTCTATTGTGAAACCATCATCCACTGGATATCTGCATGCCAAATGGAATGTGAACATGAACTAGTCTGAAAATAATGACTGTGTAAATAATATGACAATATAACTGTTATGATTTACCAGTATTAGAACCCAAATGCAGACAAGTACACCAAGCCAGAGAAGGTTTAACAGGTTTATTTAAAATGTTCAATAGTCCAGGTTTCCAATAATAGGGGAAGAGCAAGTCCAGGTTACAGGGAGGGTAACAGATCCAGGTCAGGGCAGGTGTGGTACCGTAATGTCCTAGTGTCCGTGGTGAGTCCAAAAGAGAGGTCCGGTAGTGGAGAGCAGGATGGTGGTGGCAGGAGTGAAGCGGAGGCAGGAGTCAGGTTCCAAATATCTGTGGCACAGGAGAAAAAGTAAATAGAACAGGCCAAAACACAAAGAGCAAAAATAAACAGGTTGAGTCGACAGCGAGACTAACATGGTCGTCTTGACTATGATCTGACGATGAGTGGTAAGTTTGACCGGGTCTTAAAGGCTGAGGTGATTATGGTGAATGAGCTGCAGCTGGAACCCTGACTCCCGCACACCAGACTTCACTCCTGCAATCAAGGACAGACAGAGGGGAGGGAGAGAGCAGAGAGAGAGCTACCTAGCAGCAGTAGGCCTAACAGTACCCCCCTCTACGGACGCCACCTGGCGGCCGACGGGGTTTATCGGGATGTAACCTATGAAACTCTCGGACCAGAGCAGGATCCACAATGAAGCTCCTGGGCACCCAGGAACGTTCCTCAGGACCATAACCCTCCCAATCCACCAGGTACTGGAAACCACGACCCCGGCGGCGAACATCCAGAAGTCGCCGGACAGTGTAGACCGGACCCCCACCCACGATCCTGGGCGGAGGAGGGGGACGAGAGGGCGGGCACAGAGGGCTAACCGACACAGGCTTAATCTGGGAAACATGAAAGGTGGAATGAACCCGTAGGGAGGCAGGAAGCTGTAGCTTAACCGCGCAGGGGTTAACAATAGACAGTATCTTGAACGGTCCTATAAAACGAGGCGCCATCTTCTTAGACTCCACCTTCAATGGAAGGTCCCGTGACTTCAGCCATACCTCTTGACCAGGAGAGTAACCGGGAGCCTGGGACCGGTGACGGTTGGCTTGCCTCTGCATGTACGCCGAAGCTCGGGACAGAGCTACCCTGGCCTTCCTCCAGACCTTGAAGCAGCGGCGCATGTGGGACTGCACCGAGGGTACCGCCAGTTCCCTCTCTTGAGAAGGGAACAGGGGAGGTTGATAACCCAGAGCACACAGAAAAGGAGACAAACCAGAGGAAGCGTTAGTCAAGGTGTTATGAGCATATTCCACCCAGGGGAGCATGGAGCTCCATGACCCAGGGTTAGACCCTGTGACACAGCGAAGAGCGGTCTCCATCTCCTGGTTCGCTCTCTCGGCTTGCCCGTTGGTCTGGGGGTGATATCCAGAGGACAGGCTGGATGTAATGCCCAAAGCTTTACAGAAAGCTTTCCACACCTGGGAGACAAACTGGGGACCCCTGTCAGAGACAATATCCGTGGGTAGACCATGAGAGCGGAACACATGTTCAACCAAAATATCAGCCGTCTCTCTGGCAGTGGGCAGTTTAGGTAGGGCCAAAAAATGAGCGAACTTAGAAAAACGATCAATCACCGTAAGAATTACAGTCTTTCCAGACGAGGGGGAAGTCCAGTGACAAAATCCATAGCGATATGCGACCAGGGCCGGCTGGGTATAGGTAGAGGTCGTAGATGACCAGCGCTGGCCTGGGTGGAGTTCTTACTTCGTGCACATACCGTACAAGCAGCAATGAAGGCTCGAGTGTCCGCCTCCATCGTGGCCCACCAGAACTTCCGTCGCACAAAGTCAAGGGTCCGCGAAACTCCAGGGTGACAGGTAAGGGGAGACGAGTGAGCCCACTGAAGTACCTGGGAGCGAGCAGACTCAGGGACAAACATCCGGTTAGGAGGACCCCTCCCAGGGTCAGCTTGATGATGTTGAGCCTGTCTAACAATCCCCTCGATGTCACATGTGACGACCGCAATACTGCAGGTAGGAGGCAAAATGGGTTCAGGGTTACTACCAGTATCAACAGCCGAATGAACACGAGACAGGGCGTCAGGCTTGACGTTGCGTGACCCAGGACGGTAAGACAGAGAAAAATTGAATCTCCCAAAAAATAGTGCCCACCTGGCTTGACGGGGGTTGAGCTGCTTCGCTGACTGGAGGTAAGCCAGATTCTTATGATCCGTCCAAACGATGAAGGGTTGTTCCGCCCCCTCCAACCAATGTCGCCACTCCTCGAGAGCCAGCTTAACGGCGAGCAGTTCACGATTGCCAACATCATAATTCCTCTCTGCCTGAGAAAGTTTCCTTGAGAGAAAAGCACAGGGATGCAGTTTGTTATCTTCAGGAGAACGCTGTGACAACACCGCACCTACCCCAGTGTCGGATGCATCCACCTCCACGACAAACTGGCGGTCGGGGTCCGGCTGCATCAGAATGGGAGCCGAGGCGAAGCGATGTTTCAGTTCTTCGAACGCTGATTCGGCCCCTTCATTCCAAGCGAACGGTCGTGAGATGGAGGTGAGAGCGGTGAGTGGCGCCGCAATGCGGCTGTAGTCCTTGATGAACCTCCTATAGAAGTTCGCAAACCCCAGAAATCGTTGAAGTTGTTTGCGGGTAGAGGGGGCTGGCCAGTCCGTGACAGCAGAGATCTTAGCTGGGTCCATCCGCAACTCCCCCTGAGCGATGATGTAACCCAAAAAGAGGTCTCAGACACATGAAATTCACATTTCTCCATCTTCACAAACAGTTTGTTCTCCAACAACCTTTGCAACACCTGGCGCACATGCAGTTCATGTTCCTGGGAGGACTCTGAGAAAATCAAGATATCATCCAGATAGACAAAAACAAACCGATTCAACATGTCCCGAAGGACATCATTGACTAGTGCCTGAAAAACAGCAGGGGCATTAGACAACCCAAAAGGCATAACCAGATACTCAAAATGTCCCAAGGGTGTGTTGAAGGCAGTCTTCCATTCATCACCTTTACGAATGCGCACCAGGTGATACGCATTTCGTAGATCCAGTTTCGTAAAGATGGTAGCACCATGAAGGAGGGGAAAAGCAGAATTAATCAAAGGCAGAGAATACTTGTTCTTAATGGTGATGTTGTTAAGTCCACGGTAATCAATACAGGGTCTGAGGGTCTTATCCTTCTTAGCAACAAAAAAGAATCCCGCTCCTACAGGTGACGAGGAAGGACGCATAATACCTGCCGCCAAGGAGTCCCGAATGTAGTTCTCCATAGCCTCCGTCTCCGGCCGGGAGAGATTGTACAGGCGACTGCTGGGGAGCGGGGCTCCTGGCTGGAGGTCAATGGCACAGTCGTAAGGGCCGGTGAGGAGGAAGAGAAGTAGCTCTGTGTTTGCAGAAAACGGATGCCAGGTCATGATACACGTCAGGAACATTAGAAAGATCCATGGACTCCAGTGGAGGTCGAGGCACAGTACTGGCAGGAGTCAGAGCAGAACACAAACAATTCACATGACAAAATGTGCTCCATGAAACAATTCTACCTGTCACCCAATCAATGTGTGGATTGTGTCTTATGAGCCAGGGGATACCAAGGACCAGAGGGGTCTGTGGGCAGTCGATAATATGGAATTGAATGTTCTCCTGATGATTTCCCGACACTCTAAGACAAACAGGAACAGTCTGATGGGTAATATGGGTCAACAATTGTCCATTCAGACCCTTAGCCTGCAGCGGACAGTCCATAGGGACAGTCTCCAAATCCATTTGTTGAGCCCACTCTCTATCCAAAAAGCTTTCGTCTGCACCAGAGTCAATCAGCGCACTAACAGAGAGATTCTGGAACTGCCACTGGAGGGATGCCTGGAGCAGAATGCGGGGAGAAGAGGAAGAATCCGCTGCTCGGCTCACCAAAACTTCTCCCATTAATGATGAGCCGGCCCTTTTCCCCGGACGAACTGGGCAGGAAGGAACGAAATGACCAGCTTCTCCACAATACAGGCAGACCCGAGCCTGAATGCGACGTGCACGCTCCTCTGAGGACAACCGTGCACGACCCACCTCCATGGCTTCGGGTTCAGTGCTCCTCGTATCGACTCGGGAAGACACGGCTTTCTCCGTAGGGAAGATGCGGGGAGGAGTTTGTTGATGACAGACAGGTTGCTTGGAACTAACACTCCTCTCCCGGCGGCGCTCCCGAATCCGATTATCCAACCTGATGGTGAGTGAAATAAGATTATCCAGCGTAGGCGATTCATCATATGACACCAATTCATCCTTTAAAGTCTCAGACAAAGCATTGATGAACACTCCTTGTAATGCCTCGTCATTCCAACCACTCACTGCTGCTAAAGTCCGAAACTCCACTGCCATCTCCGCCACACTGCGAGCCCCCTGCCGAAGAGAAAACAACCGTTTCGCAGCCTCCTTGCCTCGTACGGGGTGGTCAAAAACCTTCCTCATCTCAGTGGTGAAGGCAACGTAAAGCGTTGCAAATGTCCGACTGACTCTCCCAGACCGCGGATCCCCAGGCACGAGCGGAACCGCTAGTAGAGTTGATAAGGTAGGCAATACGGGCTCTTTCTGAGGCGTAGGTGAGGGGCTGTTGTTCAAACACTAACGAGCATTGAGTCAAAAAATCGCCACAGGTTCCCATGTTCCCGTCATAGCGCTCTGGAGCAGGAACAAAAGGCTCTCTGATCTGGGCTGAAGGGGTAGTAAGGGCAGACACTTGATTGGTGAGTAATTGAACCTGATTAAGCAGCACCTGACTGTCCTCAGCAATCGTCTTAAACAGGGTATCATGTTGGCCAAGTAAAATGCCCTGATTGGCTATGGCAGTCCAAATTTGAGTGCACTCTGGGGTGGTATCCAAGCTACTGTCTGCTGGGTTCATGATGGTCAGATCATACTGTTATGATTTACCAGTATTAGAACCCAAATGCAGACAAGTACACCAAGCCAGAGAAGGTTTAACAGGTTTATTTAAAATGTTCAATAGTCCAGGTTTCCAATAATAGGGGAAGAGCAAGTCCAGGTTACAGGGAGGGTAACAGATCCAGGTCAGGGCAGGTGTGGTACCGTAATGTCCTAGTGTCCGTGGTGAGTCCAAAAGAGAGGTCCGGTAGTGGAGAGCAGGATGGTGGTGGCAGGAGTGAAGCGGAGGCAGGAGTCAGGTTCCAAATATCTGTGGCACAGGAGAAAAAGTAAATAGAACAGGCCAAAACACAAAGAGCAAAAATAAACAGGTTGAGTCGACAGCGAGACTAACATGGTCGTCTTGACTATGATCTGACGATGAGTGGTAAGTTTGACCGGGTCTTAAAGGCTGAGGTGATTATGGTGAATGAGCTGCAGCTGGAACCCTGACTCCCGCACACCAGACTTCACTCCTGCAATCAAGGACAGACAGAGGGGAGGGAGAGAGCAGAGAGAGAGCTACCTAGCAGCAGTAGGCCTAACAATAACATCACATCAACTTCAGATAATATATTGATTCTGCATGTAACTGATGGCGGGTTATTCTGTGCCGACCTGTAGTAACAACTTCCAGTTCAGCCAATCACATAATGATGGTGTTTTATCTGCTTTTGCCCAGAGAGACTATTCTCTGATAATCACCCTTTGGGTCTGAGGGCTGGACTACAAAGACACAGACTAATCATCTACAGAACCAGGTCCAATCTCATCTATTCATCAACTATGACATGCTAAACAGTTCAGCATCTATCGTGTTTTTACTGTGTTCTGCACCTGTTGTCACTGAGAGGTGACACTGGTTCCAGATCCTCACATGTAGGCTTGTCTATGTCAGACATAGTGGAGGGGTTGAATGAATTATGTTGTTGTTGTTGATTATGTTGTTGTTGTTGTTGGTTGTGAGGATGATGATGATGATGATGATGATGATGATATTGTTGTTGTTGATGTTGATGATGATGATGATGATTATGATGATATTGTTGTTGTTGATGTTGATGATGATGATGATGTTGTTGTTGTTGTTGTTGATGATGATGATGATGATGATGTTGTTGTTGTTGTTGTAGTTTTCCTGAGGAAGATGATGATGAGGAGGGTTCTAGCCCTGCTGTCTCTGCTCTCTCTGTGTGTCTCTCAGAAGTGGAAGCAGGAGACGTCAGAGTGGGATAGAGGTGAGGTAGACCAGATACAGTCACTAGTATGTAATCTACTTCCTGTATGTGTAGAGTCTCTTTGATAGAGGTAAGGCAGACCCAGACACAGTCACTAGTATGTAATCTACTTCCTGTATGTGTAGAGTCTATTTGATAGAGGTAAGGCAGACCAGACACAGTCACTAGTATGTAATCTACTTCCTGTAAACATTTACATTTACATCATTTAGCAGACGCTCTTATCCAGAGCGACTTACAAATTGGTGCATTCAACTTATGATAGCCAGTGGGACAACCACCTTTTTTATTTTATTTATTATTATTATTATTATTATTATTATTATTATTATTATTATTATTATTATTATTATTATTATTATTATTATTATTTGTAATTTTTTATGGGGGGTGGGGGAAGAAGGATTACTTTATACTATTCCAGGTATTCCTTAAAGAGGTAGGGTTTCAAGTGTCTCCGGAAGGTGATCAGTGACTCCACTGTCCTGGCGTCGTGGGGCAGCTTGTTCCACCATTGGGGTGCCAGAGCAGTGAATAGCTTTGACTGGGCTGAGCGGGAACTGTGCTAACGTAGAGGTAGGGGAGCTAGCAGGCCAGAGGTGGATGAAAGTAGTGCCCTCGTTTGGGTGTAGGGTCTGATCAGAGCCTGAAGGTAAGGAGGTGCCGTTCCCCTCACAGCTCCATAGGCAAGCACCATGGTCTTGTAGTCTCCCGAGTGGCGCAGTGGTCTAAGGCACTGCATCGCAGTGCTAGCTGTGCCACTAGAGATCCTGGTTCGAATCCAGGCTCTGTCGTAGCCGGCCGTGACCGGGAGACCAATGGGGCGGCGCACAATTGGCCCAGCGTCGTCTAGGGTAGGGGAGGGAATGGCCAGCAGGGATGTAGCTCAGTTGGTAGAGCATGGCGTTTGCAACGCCAGGGTTGTGGGTTCGTTTCCCACGGGGGTATAAAAAAATAAATAAAAATAATAATAATAATGTAAGTCGCTCTGGATAAGAGCGTCTGCTAAATGACATAAATGTAAATGTAGATGCGAGCCTCAACTGGAAGCCAGTGGAGTTTGCGGAGGAGCGGGGTGACATGAGAGAACTTGGGAAGGTTGAACACCAGACGGGCTGCAGCGTTATGGATAAGTTGTAGGGGTTTAATGGCACAGGCAGGGAGCCCAGCCAACAGCGAGTTGCAGTAATCCAGACGGGAGATGATTAGGACCTGTGCCGCTTTCTGTGTAAGGTAGGGTCGTACTCTGCGAATGTTGTAGAGCATGAACCTGCAGGATCGGGTCACCACTTTGATGTTAGCGGAGAACGACAGGGTGTTGTCCAGGGTCACGCCAAGGTTCTTTGCACTCTGGGAGGAAGACACAATGGAGTTGTCAACCGAGATGGTGAGATCATGGAGCGGGCAGTCCTTCCCCGGGAGGAAGAGCAGCTCCGTCTTGCCGAGGTTCAGCTTGAGGTGGTGATCCGACACTAATATGTCTGCCAGACATGCAGAGATGCGATTCGCCACCTGGTTATCAGAACGGGGAAAGGATAACATTAATTGTGTGTCGTCTGCATAGCAATGATACGAGAGACCATGTGAGGATATGACAGAGCCAAGTGACTTGGTGTATAGAGAGAATAGGAGAGGGCCTAGAACTGAGCCCTGGGGGACAACAGTGGTGAGAGCACGTGATGCGGAGACAGATTCTCACCACGCCACCTGGTAGGAGCGACCTGTCAGGTAGGACGCAATCCAAGAGTGAGCAGCGCTAGAGATGCCCAACTCGGAGAGGGTGGAGAGGAGGATCTGATGGTTCACAGTATCAAAGGCACGGATAGGTCTAGAAGGATAAGAGCAGAGGAGAGAGAGTTAGCTTTAGCAGTGCGGAGGGCCTCCGTGACACAGAGAAGAGCAGTCTCAGTTGAATGACCAGTCTTGAAACCTGACTGGTTTGGATCAAGAAGGTCATTCTGAGAGAGATAGCAGGAGAGTTGGCTAGAGACGGCACGCTCAAGAGTTTTGGAGAGAAAAGAAAGAAGGGATACTGGTCTGTAGTTGTTGACATCGGAGGGATCGAGTGTAGGTTTTTTGAGGAGGGGCGCAACTCTCGCTCTCTTGAAGACGGAAGGGACATGGCCAGCGGTCAAGGATGAGTTGATGAGCAAGGTGAGGTAAGGGAGAAGGTCTCCGGAAATGGTCTGGAGAAGAGAGGAGGGGATAGGGTCAAGAGGGCAGGTTGTTGGGCGGCCCGGCCGTCACAAGTCGCAAGATTTCATCTGGAGAGAGAGGGGAGAAAGAAGTCAAAGCATAGGGTAGGGCAGTGTGAGCAGGACCAGCGGTGTCATTTGACTTAATAAATGAGGATCGGATGTTGTCAACCTTCTTTTCAAAATGGTTGACGAAGTCATCCACAGAGAGGGAGGAGGGAGGGGGAGGAGGAGGAGGATTCAGCAGGGAGGAGAAGGTGGCAAAGAGCTTCCTAGGGTTAGAGGCAGAGGCTTGAAATTTAGAGTGGTAGAAAGTGGCTTTAGCAGCGGAAACAGAGGAAGAGAATGTAGAGAGGAGGGAGTGAAAAGATGACAGGTCCGCAGGGAGTCTAGTTTTCCTCCATTTCCGCTCGGCTGCCCGGAGCCCTCTTCTATGAGCTCGCAATGAGTCGTCAAGCCACGGAGCAGGAGGGGAGGACCGAGCCGGCCGGGAGGATAGGGGACATAGAGAGTCAAAAGATGCAGAAAGGAAGGAGAGGAGGGTTGAGGAGGCAGAATCAGGAGGGAGAAGGATTTAGCAGAGGGAAGAGATGATAGGATGGAAGAGGAGAGAGTAGCGGGAGAGAGAGAGCGAAGGTTGCGACGGCACATTACCATCTGAGTAGGGGCAGAGTGAGTAGTGTTGGAGGAGAGCGAGAGAAAAAAGGATACAAAGTAGTGGTCGGAGACTTGGAGGGGAGTTGCAGTGAGATTAGTAGAAGAACAGCATCTAGTAAAGATGAGGTCAAGCGTATTGCCTGCCTTGTGAGTAGGGGGTGACGGTGAGAGGGTGAGGTCAAAAGACGAAAGGAGTCTCTTTAATAGAGGTACGGCAGAACAGACACAGTCACTAGTTTGTAAACTACTTCCTGTATGTGCTTGTAGAGTCTCTTATGTAGCACACTTCAAGCAATATGTTCTATACATCCATTGATATTGAATAGATATTGTGTTCTAATAGCTTGTTATCTTCAAGACATGAACAGCCAGTGGTATAGTACAGTATAGTCTACCTTCTGTATCTGAGTGGTGAATGAACATTCCCATGTCATCTCCAGCAGATAAAAGCCAGACTAAGATCTGCTCCAACCTGACCCAGGTGCTGGACAACTGGAAGTTTGCCATCATCAACCAGGTGAAGGACCTGCTGATCAACGATCACGCCTCCGTCCTTCCAGAATACGTCAGGTAGGTGACATCATCCCACGTGTCAGAAAGAAAGAGAAACAGAGAGAGAGAGAGAGAGAGAGAGAGAGAGAGAGAGAGAGAGAGAGAGAGAGAGGAAAAAGGGAGAAGCAGAGAGAGAGAGAGAGAGAGAGAGAGAGAGAGAGAGAGAGAGAGAGAGATATTGTGTTCAACAACAAACTACACATACCTCGGCCTAAACATCAGCGCCACAGGTAACTTCCACAAAGCTGTGAACGATCTGAGAGAGACAAGGCGAGAAGGGCCTTCTATGCCATCAAAAGGAACATAAAATTCGACATACCAATTAGGATCTGGCAAAAAATACTTGAATCAGTTATAGAACCCATTGCCCTTCATGGTTGTGAGGTCTGGGGTCTGCTCACCAACCAAGAATTCACAAAATGGGACAAACACCAAATTGAGACTCTGCATGCAGAATTCTGCAAAAATATCCTCTGTGTACAACGAAAACACCAAATAATGCATGTAGAGCAGAATTAGGCCGATACCCGCTAATTATCAAAATCCAGAAAATAGCAGTTAAATTCTACAACCACCTAAAAGGAAGCGATTCCCAAACCTTCCATAACAAAGCCATCACCTACAGAGGGCTGAACCTGAAGAAGAGTCCCCTAAGCAAACTGGTCCAGGGGCTCTGTTCACAAACACAAACAGACCCCACAGAGACCCAGGACAGCAGCACAATTAGATCCAACCAAATCATGAGAAAACAAAAAGATAATTACTTGACACATTGGAAAGAATTAACAAAAAAACTGAGCAAACTAGAATGCAATTTGGCCTTAAACAGAGAGTACACAGCGGCAGAATACCTGACCACTGTGACTGACCCAAAGTTAAGGAAAGCTTTGACTATGATCAGAATCAGTGAGCATAGCCTTGCTATTGAGAAAGGCCGCCGAAGGCAGACCTGGCTCTCAGGAGAAGACAGGCTATGTGCACACTGCCCACAAAAGGAGGTGGAAACTGAGCTGCACTTCCTAACCTCCTGCCAAATGTATGACCCTATTAGAGACACATATTTCCCTCAGATTACAAAGACCCACAAATAATTCGAAAACAAACCCAATTTTGATAAACTCCCATATCTATTGGGTGAAACACCACAGTGTGCCATCACAGCAGCAAGATTTGTGACCTGTTGCCAAAAGAAAAGGGCAACCAGTGAAGAACAAACACCATTGTAAATACAACCCATATTTATGTTAATTTATTTTCCCTTTTGTACTTTAACTATTAGCACATAATATGATATTTGAAATGTCTTTATTCTTTTGGAACTTTTGTGAGTGTAACGTTTACTGTCATTTTTTATTTTATTTTTTTCACTTTTGTTTATTATCTACTTCACTTGATTTTACAATGTTAACATATGTTTCCCATGCCAATAAAGCCCTTAAATTGAAATTAAATTGAATAGAGAGAGAGAGAGAGAGAGATAGAGAGAGAGAGAGAGAGAGAGTGAGAGTGACGGTTGTGTGAGAGAGAAGTGAGAGAGAGAGAGAGAGAGAGAGAGAGAGTGAGAGTGAGAGTGACGGTTGTGTGAGAGAGAAGAGAGAGAGAGAGAGAGAGAGAGAGAGAGAGAGAGTGAGAGTGACGGTTGTGTGAGAGAGAAGAGAGAGAGAGCAGGAAAGAGAGCGAGAAGTTCATGATTATAGTACAGCGAGAACTTCACATTTTTTGCTTTACTATAAATGATTTGTTGACCTAACTTTTAGCTCATAGCTTGACTGCAGGCCAGTCATTGTTCATCAACGTGATGGATGAGTGTAGCGGTCCGTGCATGACGGGGTCTGTACGTGTAAGGACCTCACTATGGAAAGCTCCAGTCAGAAAATCTGTAACTGCAGCAGCCTCCTGGGCCTGTAATCACAAAGCATCTCAGAGTAGTGAGGAGTGCTGATCTAGGATCAGTTTTAGATCATAATGAATAATATTATGCTGAACAAAAGCATGAGCGCAACATGCAACAATTTCAAAGATTTTACTGAGTTACAGTTCATATAAGGAAATCAGTCAATTGAAATAAATTCATCAGGCCCTAATCTATGTATTTCACATGACTGGACAGGAGTGCAGCCATGGGTGGGCCTGGGAGGGCAAAGGCCCACCCACTTGGCAGCCAGGCCCACCCACTGGGGAGCCAGGCCCACCCACTGGGGAGCCAGGCCCAGCCACTGGGGAGCCAGGCCCAGCCAATCAGAATGTGTAGAAGGATTACTTTTATACTATTCCAGGTATTCCTTAAAAAAGGTAGGGTTTCAAGTGTCTCATGAAGAGAGTTGCCTTTTATTGTCCCCAACACAAGGTGCACCTGTGTAATGATCATTCTGTTTAATCAGCTTGTTGATATGCCACTCCTGTCAGGTGGATAGATTATCATGACAAAGGAGAAATGCTCACTAACAAGGGTGTAAACAAATTTGTGCACAACATTTGCGTGAAAAAATGTTTTTGTCCATATCTTTTATTTCAGCTCATGAAACAGGGGACCAACAATTTACATGTTGCGGTTGTATTTTTATTCAGTGTATATGGACAGAGAGGACCTGATCCTAGATCAGCACTCCTCTCTGGACAGTGAACTAAGAGTTCTGGCTGAGACATCAAAGACGACTAGCTAGCAGCCATCCAACCAGTCCTGGAGAGACTCAGTGTTCCTACTCTGAGCCCTGCAGGCAGCCAATAACACATCACGTGTACCAGCATGTTTGCTGTAAGCGTTCACTCTCCAATATCAGGCCTGGAAAGGCTGCAGTGCACGCACACAGTAACATAGCTTGACATTAAAGCCAGACATGTTTTCTCATTGATGAAGAATGTCATTGATGTTTAATGACGCTCTAGTTTCCCATGTCTTCTGTCCTGATGTTTCCTGCAAATTACACAATGAGACGTTTTCCATCATGTTTTATTTTAATATATTCTAGCCTCTTAGCATCGTGGCCCATTAAAATGTAGTTGTCATTTCACAACGTGTAAAGCAGTGTGTAGACTACATCTTAGCAGCGTGGCCCATTAAATTGTAATAGGGATTTCACAATGTGTAAAGTGGTGTGTAGACTACGTAGTGTTATAATTTAGTGCACTAACATTTCAATTGCATTTCTAGTTCAAAACATATTGGGGTGGTTTCCCGGACACAGATGAAGCCTAAATCTGGACTGAAAAGCTTTTTAAATGGAGATTCTCCATTGATCATGCTTTTTTTTATTGCAGGACTGTTTCCAGGAAACAGGCCCATAGTCCTTCGACTGACCCCTTCATGACAGTGGCCTGATCTAGTTAATTCCCTCTCTGTTGCTCTTCTCCTGTGTAGATCTGCTGGGCCTCTGCCTCTGTAACCGGCACCACTGTACTGCTAACAGTATAGCTTCCTTCACTGTCCCTGTTCCTTCCACTGCTAGAACTAGTGATCCTCTGCTTACTATCCAGCTGCACCACCACCACCTACCCACTGGGCACAGACGTTTAAACACTAGTAAAACTAAATGCATGCTCTTCAACCGAACGCTGCTTGCACCCGCCCACCCGACTAGAATCACTACTCTAGACGGGTCTGACCTAGAGTACGTGGACAACTACAAATATCTAGGTGTCTGGTTAGACTGTAAACTCTCCTTCCAGACTCACATTAAGAATCTCCAATCCAAAGTTAAATCTAGAATCGGTTTCCTATTTCGCAACAAAGCCTCCTTCACTCATGCTGCCAAACATGCCCTCGTAAAACTGACTATCCTACCGATCCTTGACTTCGGCGATGTCATTTACAAAATAGCCTCCAACACTCTACTCAGCAAATTGGATGTTGTCTATCACAGTGCCATCCGTTCTGTCTCCAAAGCCCCATATAATACCCACCACTGTGACCTGTACGCTCTTGTTGGCTGGTCCTCACTACATATTCGTCGCCAAACCCACTGGCTCCAGGCCATCTATAAATCACTGCTAGGCAAATCCCCGCCTTATCTTAGCTCATTGGTCACCATAGCAACACCCACCCGTAGTCTGCGCTCCAGCGGGTATATCTCACTGGTCATCCCCAAAGCCAACACCTCCTTTGGCCGCAATTCCTTCCAGTTCTCTGCTGCCAATGACTGGAACAAATTGCAAAAATCTCTGAAGCTGAGACACTTATCTCCCTCACTAACTTTAAGCATCAGTTGTCAGAGCACCTTACCGATCACTGCACCTGTACACAGCCCATCTGAAATTAGCCCGCCCAACTACCTCATCCCTATATTGTTATTTATTTTGCTTATCTGTACCCCAGTATCTCTATTTGCACATCATCTCTTGCACATCATTCCAGTGTTAATACTAAATTGTAATTATTTTGCACTATAGCCTATTTTATTGCCTTACCTCCATAACTTGCTAAATTCTCTCTCTCTCTCTCTCTCTCTCTCTCTCTCTCTCTCTCTCTCTCTCTCTCTCTCTCTCTCTCTCTCTCTCTCTCTCTCTCTCTCTCTCTCTCTCTCTCTCTCTCTCTCTCTCTCCTCTCTCTCTCTCTCTCTCTCTCTCTCTCTCTCTCTCTCTCTCTCTCTCTCTCTCTCTCTCTCTCTCTCTCTCTCTCTCTCTCTCTCTCTCTCTCTCTCTCTCTCTCTCTCTCTCTCTCTCTCTCTCTCTCTCTCTCTCTCTCTCTCTCTCTCTCTCTCTCTCTCTCTCTCTCTCTCTCTCTCCCTCTCTCTCTCTCTCTCTCTCTCTCTCTCTCTCTCTCTCTCTCTCTCTCTCTCTCTCTCTCTCTCTCTCTCTCTCTCTCCCTCTCTCTCTCTCTCTCTCTCTCTCTCTCTCTCTCTCTCTCTCTCTCTCTCTCTCTCTCTCTCTCTCTCTCTCTCTCGCCTCTCTCCTCTCTCTCTCGCCTCTCCTCTCTCTCTCTCTCTCTCTCTCTCTCTCTCTCTCTCTCTCTCTCTCTCTCTCTCCCTCTGCAGGATTCAGCCCCTGTCTGAGGCCCTGGGGGACCTCTACAAGCAGTTCAACTCTCTGAAGGATGAGCTGAGAAGGCTCAGCTCCAAGTTCGACAGGGTGGAGGGCTTCGTAGACGACCTGCAGGCTGGGAAACTCCCCCGGCCCCCTGTGTGGACTCCTCAATGCCCCATACGGAGGGTCACTCCCTGGCCTCCGCTGAGGATGCCACTGAGGGCACCGTTAAGGGGAGAGGTGAGGGCACCACCAAGGGTACAGATGAGGAATCCAGAGCGGGGAAACGGCACGGGTCCAGGGTCCACAGGGACTAGAGGAAGGAGGGTCCCTAAACCTTAATCAGATGATTGACAGGTGTACTGTACAACGATAAACGATAAACTGTCATCTAGTGTGGATGCTCGCCAATGTTTTATAGTTATGAATAGTTTATCATTATAGTTATCATTATATCTATCATCCTTGGTGTGGACAGCCCTTCAGGACTAATATAGTCTCAACTACATCACTACACTCTTCTCTGAACCAGATCAACACAGAACTGATGAAAGCATTGTACTGACAACAGAGCTACTGTACACTAACTATCAATAACATGATCATTGGTGATTGATTTGATATTGATGGTGTGTGTTGATGATGTGTGATGGACATAGTGTAGTCTAAAAATGTTCTAATCATTGGATTCATCATCTCATATTATAAGAAGTGTATCCATACACAATATTTGTACGTATAGTATCTGTAAATACTGCAAATACAGAGTAAGGTACTACAGGACTACTTTACAAATATACTGTTGAAATAAAACTCTTTCTCCCTGCTGACAAATATACACATGCACAATCCATGCCTCAATTGTCTCAAGGCTTGAAAATCCTTCTTTAACCTGTCTCCTCCCCTTCATCTACACTGATTAAGTGGATCTAACAGGTGACATCAATAAGAGATCATAGCTTTAACCTGGATTCACCTGGTCAGTCTATTGCATGGAAATAGCAGATGTTCCTAATGATTTGTCCACTCAGTATATACTGTTGAAATACAGCTCTTTCAGGCACAACGTGGCAGCATATTCAAACTTATTGAGCCACAAGGTGGCAGCATATTACAATATGATTCTATCTTCTCTTTCCACCTGCTGGCAAAGATATTAATGACTAAAATGTTATTGTACATCGTAGTAAGAATCAAGTTTATAACACTATTGAATATTGTAACTATAAACTATGAATATATTGAATATATCATGCTATTGTACTGTTCTTTTAATTCATCATACAGAGAAATATGATAGTACAAGAAAATTTGCCAGGAAATAATGTGATCCCCAATCACATGCTTTCTTTACAAATGAACAGTTTTTTAAATATATATAGATATGGATGATTATTAAATAGGTACTTTTAGAATAGTCTTATAATACAATCATATCGTACTAATGAAAGGTTCTCAATAATGTGAAGTTCTAATATAAACTAAACCTCTGGTCCATCTCTGGTTATTCATTAACATTACAGTAAACATGCCCTACATCCTGGATAGTTGATCAACAATTTCTGGATCTGGACAAATGTCAGAGAGCAGGCTACTGTATTTGGGTTCAGTTAAATTCCCCCTCATTTAGTGCTACTAACAATGATGCTCATCAACATGCTCAAATACAAACACTTGTTCTTTACAATGCTCTTTATTGAATATCCACAATACAGCAAAGCTCTAACAATTCCTCTATTATAAATCTGCAAAGCAACACATTTCAAATATACAGAGTCTACTTATCATATAGCCTAGCCTATGATATCAGTATTAGTAGCAATTTCTCTCTTTTTGGACCCGAGTGTATATATGCAGGTAAACCTTCTGATGCATTAACAATAACTTGAAAAGCGATGTAGAATATCAAATTGACATTACAATGGTTCTCAAACTATTCAGTGCTGCATTCAGACTTCTTGATGCCTTTCTCAGCGAACTTGGAGCCCGCGGTGACTTTACATGAGAACACTTTGTCCTGGTTCCATTCTGACGTGTCAACCGTCAGACAGCTGCTGAGTTGGAACGTCTTGTCGGCTTGCGGCACGGGGGCCACTCGTAGCGATGCCGCTGGTGACCGGATTCCCTCCCGCTGTCCAGCTCACATCAGCGTAGCGCATGGCCATCTGACTAGCCAGACACACCAGGGTGACTTTGCTGGACTTCAACTCAACACTGGACGGGGGGAGGATGGTCAAGACAGGAGGAGGGAGGGTAGAGTCTGGACCAATGGAATGAGCAGAAGAAACATTACACAAAAATCATTAAATATGTTAGTAGAATGAAACAGGGTTGTGTGCATCATACTGTAGAATAAAAAATAAAACCATGTAATTCTATTGTTACATGTTGCACATTATGTCTGTTTGTAGCTTGCCTTATTTTGAAACTTTCTAAGAAACTCCCAATGTGTGACTTTGCGGAGGTAAAGCAGATTTCTGTGCAAGTGAATAATGAGTTTAGATCTCTAACTTTAAACATAATCAAGTAGTCAGATGTGCTTAAAATCAAATGTATATCCTCCTACTTATTCAACCAGAAAACAGAGTTACCAACTGTAATGTAGTAGCCTACAATGTCATTAATCATGTAGCAACATTGTCTGTAACTACCATATACATGGTTTTATCATTATTTAATATAACATGGGACCAACATTTTAAAGGTTGATACAACTTTATGTATCCTTCACATTCAATTCTACCTCTGACTAAATAGATTATTATTGTATGAGACATTATAAATGAGTAGTGTTGTCAAGTGACAGCAATAACATACATGGTCAAATAGTGCAATACATTTTTTAAGTTTAAATGAGAAATCAACAACTACAGATATACTGTAGGCTATGAAGTTGTCACATTGTGTCCATGACCCTTGATAATCAGTACACAAAGTAGGTTATTTACATTAAATAATTATGAAGTAAGAATATCATGTTACATACTTTAACTCTATTAACTATGATGCATTACAAACCCTTGAAAACAAAAAATATAAGGTTAAAATAAAGGGAACTCACCAGTGACAATGAGCTTGGTTCCTGGTCCGAATACCACAGTGATTCAGTTTGTGTTCATGGCCATACAAAAACCTCCTCACTTTCACTACTGAGAGGACAGGAACTGAAACATCCCATTCAGATACAGCTTCTCTCTCTTCAAACATCTCAGGCTTTTCTAGAGTTTCTCTCTATGAAGTAACAATATATAGTATAGCATCATATTCTGCTGTTGGTGTCTGGTCCTTTTGAATCCATGAGTTAATGCCCTATCTATGTGATGCAGTCTGACTTGATGATGATGTTGGTGGTGATGATGGATGATGAGTATGATGATGATGATGATGATGATGTTGCTGTTGTTGTTGTTGTTGATGATGATATAATGATGATGATGGTGGTGGTGATGATGGTGGTGATGATGATGATGATGATGGTGATATAATGATGATGATGATGATGATGGTGATATAATGATGATGATGGTGATGGTGATATAATGTTGTTGATGATGATGATGATGATGATGGTGACGGTGATGATGATATAATGATGATGATGATGATGATGGTGATGATGATGATGATGATGATGATGAAGATGATGATCACACCAAGAGAGCCAACATCAGTTTCCTTTCAGACAATGTCTTCTTATGCTCTTTTTGACATGTAGAGATGGATGATTCTTCCATTTCCAGATCTCCCATTGTGTCATGTATATATTGTTATAATAATTACTGATCAACTTCAACTGCTGTTTCTTAGAGTTCACCCCTCTGCCTCACATGAATCAGAAGTGAGTGTATTTGGTGAGGAGGTTTTTGTCATGGTGTATATCACTGTGATACATCCTCTTTAACAGAGCTGTCATATGTCTGACAGTAATAAACTGCTGAGTCTGTCTCCTCCACAGTGTTAATAATCAAACGATAATCGGATTTAGACTGATGATTAGATGTGAATTTAGGAGAGGAGAAACCAGAGCCATAGGTAGGAGCACTATTAGTGTGGTAGAAATATAAAACATACTGAGGAACTCCTCCTGGAACCTGTTTGTACCAACGAGCGGCACTATTCTCAACAGTCCCCAGGTTACAGTCCATAGTGGCCGTCTCTCCTTTCCTCACCGTCACAACAGGAGGCTTCTGTGTCACCACAGTCACACCACTGACACCTGGGACATAAGAAGATGACATGTAGTAAAGAGAAACATACAGACTCATTATTAATAAAACATGAAGTAAAACCTCCAGGAAGTCAGACTCCTTACATGTTAGAGCAGTGATGAGAGTGCAGAGTGTCCCCAGCATGTTGTCAGTGTGTGGTGTGAACGGCCCTTACTGTCCAGCTGAGAGATGAGCAGGGTTGGTGTGTAGGAGAGGAGAGGCTGCAGGACCCACCTATAAGGAGACAGACAGGGAGGACCAGAGGGAGGGGCCTCTACAGTTAACCTATCACCAAGCCAGGGAGGACCAGAGGGAGGGGGGCTACTCTCAAACATACTGTATCTGGGGGGCTTCACAAGACCAACAGACAGATTTCAAAATAATAATTGTATATCCTATATTATTAATAATTATTATATACATTTAAATTACAGCTACTATTAAACTATAAAACATTTAAATATTTGGGAGAGGACTAATTCATAAACATGTTGTATATTTTTTGTTGCATTGTAAAGAGCAGTATTATGTTTCTTCTCAGTTACGTTAGTTAGTTTATATCAGCATGTCATAATATACCTAATAATAATATTATTATAATATTATCTGGACCTGATAGTGGGGTTCTGAACTAACAGTATATCACTAAATGACAGTTGATGTAATATGTCTCTACTGTAAACCAGGGGCCTTACTATCATGGAGGTTATCTGATACATGGAGTCTTCTGTTAGGACTGAAAGGACCATCTGGAATATCACTTTATGATTCATGGTTTGTGACAACTAGGTGTAATTGTTCATGACAACATTCTACTAAATGTTTGAAGGGTTTTGTGTAAAACACAAGCATGGCATGTTCTCCTACTGCAGACACACTGGTTCAGGATGACTTGACATTCAGTTAGTGTTCATATTCAGAACATCTGAAAGCAGAAGTGAGTGTATTTGGGGAGGAGGTTTTTGTCATGGTGTATATCACTGTGATACATACTCTTTAACAGAGTTGTCCCATGTGTTACAGTAATAAACTGCTGAGTCTGTCTCCTCCACAGTGTTAATAATCAAACGATAATCGGATTTAGACTGATGATTAGATGTGAATTTAGGAGAGGAGAAACCAGAGCCATAGGTAGGAGCACTATTAGTGTGGAAGAAATATTAAACAAACTGAGGAACTCCTCCTGGAACCTGTTTATACCAACGAGCACCACTACTCTCAACAGTCCCCAGGTTACAGTCCATAGTGGCCGTGGTCTCCTTTCCTCACCGTCACAACAGGAGGCTTCTGTGTCACCACAGTCACACCACTGACACCTGGGAAATAAGAAGATGACATGTAGTAAAGAGAAACATACAGACTCATTATTAATAAAACATGAAGTAAAACCTCCAGGAAGTCAGACTCTTACATGTTAGAGCAGTGATGAGAGTGCAGAGTGTCCCCAGCATGTTGTCAGTGTGTGGTGTGAACGGCCCTTACTGTCCAGCTGAGAGATGAACAGGGTTGGTGTGTGAGGAGAGGAGAAGCTGCAGGACCCACCTATAAGGAGAGACAGGGAGGACCAGAGGGAGGGGCTTCTATATCTCAGCCTATCAGCTTCTGAGAAAATGGACTCCTCATACATTTAAATTACTGTATCTATTCAACTATAAAACATTGAAATATTTCTGATAGGACAAATTCCTAAACGCTTTTGTATCATTGTAAAGAACAGTATTTTGTTTCTTCTCAGTTACTTTGACGTTAGTTAGTTTATATCAGCATGTCATAATATACCTAATAATAATATTATTATAATATTATCTGGACCTGATAGTGGAGTTCTGAACTAACAGTATATCACTAAATGACAGTTGATGTAATATGTCTCTACTGTAAACCAGGGGCCTTACTATCATGGAGGTTATCTGATACATGGAGTCTTCTGTTAGGACTGAAAGGACCATCTGGAATATCACTTTATGATTCATGGTTTGTGACAACTAGGTGTAATTGTTCATGACAACGTTCTACTAAATGTGGGAAGGGTTTTGTGTAAAACACAAGCATGGCATGTGCTCCTACAGCAGACACACTGGTTCAGGATGACTTGACATTCAGTTAGTGTTTATATTCAGAACATCTGAAAGCAGAAGTGAGTGTATTTGGGGAGGAGGTTTTTGTCATGGTGTTTATCACTGTGATACATACTCTTTAACAGAGCTGTCCCATGTGTTACAGTAATATACTGCTGAGTCTGTCTCCTCCACAGTGTTAATAATCAAACGATAATCGGATTTAGACTGATGATTAGATGTGAATTTAGGAGAGGAGAAACCAGAGCCATAGAATACACTGCTATCACCATGGTACCAAAACAAAACAAACTGAGGAACTCCTCCTGGAACCTGTTTGTACCAATGAGCACTATTCTCAACAGTCCCCAGGTTACAGTCCATAGTGGCCGTGTCTCCTTTCCTCACCGTCACAACAGGAGGCTTCTGTGTCACCACAGTCACACCACTGACACCTGGGACATAAGAAGATGACATGTAGTAAAGAGAAACATACAGACTCATTATTAATAAAATATGAAGTAAAACCTCCAGGAAGTCAGACTCCTTACATGTTAGAGCAGTGATGAGAGTGCAGAGTGTCCCCAGCATGTTGTCAGTGTGTGGTGTGAACGGCCCTTACTGTCCAGCTGAGAGATGAGCAGGGTTGGTGTGTGAGGAGAAGAGAGGCTGCAGGACCCACCTATAAGGAGACATACAGAGAGGACCAGAGGGAGGGGCCTCTACAGTTAACCTATCACCAAGCCAGGGAGGACCAGAGGGAGGGGGCTACTCTCAAACATACTGCATCTGGGGGGCTTCACAAGACCAACAGACAGATTTCAAAATAATAATTGTATATCCTATATTATTAATAATTATTATATACATTTAAATTACAGCTACTATTAAACTATAAAACATTGAAATATTTCTGATAGGACAAATTCCTAAACGTTTTGTATCATTGTAAAGAACAGTATTTTGTTTCTTCTCAGTTACTTTGACGTTAGTTAGTTTATATCAGCATGTCATAATATACCTAATAATACTATTATTATAATATTATCTGGACCTGATAGTGGGGTTCTGAACTAACAGTATATCACTAAATGACAGTTGATGTAATATGTCTCTACTGTAAACCAGGGGCCTTACTATCATGGAGGTTATCTGATACATGGAGTCTTCTGTTAGGACTGAAAGGACCATCTGGAATATCACTTTATGATTCATGGTTTGTGACAACTAGGTGTAATTGTTCATGACAACCTTCTACTAAATGTGTGAAGGGTTTTGTGTAAAACACAAGCATGGCATGTGCTCCTACAGCAGACACACTGGTTCAGGATGACTTGACATTCAGTTAGTGTTTATATTCAGAACATCTGAAAGCAGAAGTGAGTGTATTTGGGGGAAGAGGTTTTTGTCATGGTGTATATCACTGTGATACGTGCACTTTAACAGAGTTGTCCCATGTGTGACAGTAGTACACTGCTGAGTCCTCCTCCTCCACATTATTGATTATAAACTGATAATCCTTATCAGACGTGGCTTTAGATGTGAAACGATCAGAGGAGAAACCAGATCCATATTGATCAGGAGAGGCATGAGTACGGTAAAACCTTAACACATACTGAGGAGCTCCTCCTGGAACCTGTTTATACCAGATTACATAATAACCTTCCCCTTTGGTAATGTCACAGTGAAAAGTGGCAGTTCACTTCTCCGGGCACCTGCAGATCTCCCCTCCTCTCCCCTTCTCCTCCCCACCCCTCCCACCCAGTTCTGAGAGGAGATAAAATAACCTCTTAATTTACATGAAGCTATAAATAAGGAGAGGAGGAGGGGAGGAGGAGGGGGGGGGGGGGAAGCAGGTGTGTCCTGGGGGAGAAAGAAAGAGAGCAACACATCACTGCCTGTAACTCAGTGTCAGAGCTAGAACACGTCCCTGGTGAATGACAGATAGTAGACATGAAACCATCATGTTTTACTGGGGTGGGATGTAAGGATGGCCCAGCGAGACTAGGTGGGACTGAAACCAGCAGTCTGACTAGCACCAACTGGACTTGCTGTAGAGTAGGTCCATCCTCAGTCATTAGTGGTGGTCCTATGTCTCCCTCTGGTGGACTTTGACAGAACTGCAGCCTTTATTCTGATCACTGATGCACAATGTAAAACATAACATGACACTGAGTGTACAAAACATTAAGAACACCTTCCTAATATTGAGTTGAATCTTTACAAGGTCATAGTTCTTATTCATACTGAAAATTATACTGAGTCCAACATCTAATGTTAAAAATAGAGAACAGTTTAAACCATTTAATAATTGCAGTCAGGGGCACATTCTGAAATTGCATTTTTGTCCGCCCAGTTTTATCATTGCAATGTGATACAAAAAGCCGGGAGAGTTGAGCATAGTTGAGTGTGTATGTGTTGCGCTCTTTCACCGAGTTATAAAAGCAAGCAGAGCAGAAACTGGCTACTATTGAGTTGACTGATGTAGCTGGCAAGGTAACTGCTGTCAACTGAACAGAAAAAAACTAAACTAGTGTTTATTCGCAGTGCTGAGCTGGTATTGTAACCGATATGTTTCATCCCCTCTCCACTGAAGTGAATGAATAAGCTAAGCTAGCTAGTAGCTACCACAGCCAGGTCAGTTCTAGCCTCTAGTTATCCGTCAGATAGCGATATGAGGTGGCTATTATTACAATCAAACAGCAGTTTTTTGTATGAAATGTTTTGTAGCCTTTGTTTTGTCTCGTTTCAGAAGTAAAATGAACTTGGCTAACTTTCGCAGGTGATGTACGGTTAGAGAAAGAGCTGGCCAAAAGTTGGCTAACATTAGCTATTCCTTTTGCCTCAATCACACTAGACCTGAATCAAACAATGAAACCATCGGCCAAATGATTTAATATTGAAATTCAGACGTTTTTTCAGTGCAATGTGAGTTTTATTAGTCATTATGGCAATGTAACGTTATTGATCTGTCAGTTTCCCTAGCTAATTCCCTACTTTTCACACTGACACAGTAACAAACAGCTCTAACGTTACAGGCTTCACTGTCATGGTGCGCAGTAGAGGTCTGCACGGGACCGATTTCTTCATCCTGCTCCCGTCCACACCTACTGGCTTTCTGTCTGACTCCCACCCGCTACTGCAAGAACTGGTCCCAAACCCAACCGCAGTCCTGCAAAGTTATTTTAGGTCTATGTGATGCAGCTCACTTGCCAGCCATGGTCCCAGCACTTTTGCACCCTATAGGCAATATTAAATGCGCAAAAATAACTTAAGAAATATGTTAAATTACATGGCTCTTATATTGTATTACTGGGCTATATCAGCCAAAATGCTAGATGTAGTTTCAAGAGAGCAGAGTTGGAGAGACTTGCACTTTCTCTTGAGCTATTTGTATAGCCTACCTTTTAGGAGTGGGAAGATTTTCAGACTGAGAAATATGGGTGATCAATATTTATACCGCAGGAGGCTGCTGAGGGGAGAACAGCTCATAATAATGGCCAGAATGGAGCAATGGAATGGTATCAAACAACTGGAAACCATGTGTTTGATGTATTTGATACCATTCCACCTATTCCGCTCCAGTCATTACCACGAGCACGTCCCTCCCAATTAAGGTGCCACCAACCTCCTGTGATTTATACGTATTTCTAGGCAATGTAGTAAACTATAGTCTAATCATAGGCCTATTAGGAAGTACATTTCCTTGGAAAGATAACTGCTCCCTGCTTCTCCGCCCATGCATAGGCTGTAGCCTACAATATTTAATTGAGACCACACGCGCACCTCGTAGGTATGGCTACTGAACTGGAAGCAGCAAGAATGATGACAGCAACACTTGCTACGTTTTGCATCTTTTAGGAGGATGATTTGCAGGCAAAGAAATGGGCAATCAATACTTTGAAAATGAAAAGACGCAACGCTCGCTCACCATAGTAGCCTAACCTATGGTCACCATGGTAACTTAACTGTCACGATTCAGACAGACGACCAGAGGACCACAATTGCGCCACACCAGAAAGTTTATTAAACTTAAGGGGAAAAGGGAAGTAGGGAGTGAATGAAGGCTCCAGGGTAACAGGGATCCCCGGCCAACGCGCTGGGTCTGTGCCCCCCAGTGGCAGCGATGCGTCCCTATGAAGCCGGTGGTGGGTGGTCCAGAAGTCCTGGGGGGAGACACAGACACAACAGGGCGGAATGAAACCAGGCAGCAGTACAGTTCAAGGGAAATCCAAAATACGTAGTAGCAAGGCAGAAGGCTGGTCAGAGTTACCGGGATTGAAGAGTAGTCAGAGTCGTAATGGCAGAAGCAGGTCTGGATCTCCTGAGGCAGAAGAGTATCCAAAAACAGGCAGGTCCGGGGGTCACAAAACCAGGGTGAGCCAGAAGCGCGAGCAAACAGGTTCCGGGTGTGAGCTTTGCAGACGATCTGACACCGGAGAGCTGAAAGACAGGGCCTTAAATACTGGGAGAGGTTAGTGGGTAATGCAGCGCAGCTGGCAGAGTAATTAGAGCCGAGCAGAGCAGGGACAGGTGGAGCTAGTTAGGCTGAGTAGAGAGAGGGAGGTGAGCAGAGTGGAAAATAGTGGAAACAAATTAAGGTGGTAACCCGGTGGAGTGAGAGGGCTCATGACAGAACCCCCCCCAAGGGACGGCCCCAGAAGTCCCAAGAGCAACACCACGCCGGGCGGGAGGAGGGGAGCCGGAGGAGGGCTAGAACTCCTCCGAACGGTCCGAGTGAACGCCCCCATCCTCGGAGGAAGCCGGGAGGGCCGTGGTCGGGAGATGGGACAGGTCCCGAGACAGGATCAGGCACAGGACAGGAAGCCGAGCGGGCCGGACGGTTAGGGACCCTCTGGGGCGGCCCCCACGGATTGCAGGTTGATCAGGATGCCGCTGGTGGAAAGCGGTGATGAGAGTCCTATCCACAATCCGACTAGCTGGCACCCAGGTCCTTTCCTCAGGTCCAAGCCCTCCCAGTCAATGAGGTACTGGAGACCCCTACCCTCCGTCTGGACCGAAGCAGGCGGCGGACGGTGTAAACCAGACCACCATCGACGAGCCGTGGAGGAGGAGGACCAGGCGCAGCAGGGACCAGCGGACTCTCATGGATGGGCTTAATCTTAGACACATGGAAAGTGGGGTGCACCCTCAGGGGAATTAGGCAGTTGGAGCCGGACAGCAGTTGGGCTAATCACTCTTATGATAGGGAATGGGCCAATGAACCGAGGTGCCAGCTTCTGCGACTCCACCCTGAGTGGCAGGTTCTTCGATGACAACCACACCCCTTTGACCAACATGGTAGGTGGGAGCAGGAATTCTCCGACGGTTGGCCCCGGTAGTGTAGCTGGCAAACGGACCTGAGGAGTGTGGCTCGGGCTTGTGACCAGGTGCGGCGACATCGACGGGCAAAAGCAAGTGCAGATGGGCAAGTAACCTCCTCCTCCTGGCTGGCAAAAAGGAGGCTGGTATCCATAAACACATTGGAAAGGGGACATACCGATGGCAGAGCAGGTCAGAGAATTGTGTGCGTACTCCACCCATGTCAATTGCTGCGACCAGGAGTGGGGGGTTGCGTGAAGTCATGCATCGCAGCGCCTTCTCGAGCTCCTGATTAGCCCGCTCTGACTGCCCATTGGATTGGGGATGGAATCCGAAGTCAGACTGACTGTGGCTCCCAGCAGGTGACAGAACTCCTTCCAAAAAAGCGGAGGAGAATTGTGGACCACGGTCAGAAACAACATCCCTTGGCAGTCCGTGGATCCGGAAGACGTGTTCCAGGACCACCTGGGCGGTCTCCTTGGCGTGTTGGGAGCTTGGGGAGGGGAATGAAGTGTGCCATCTTGCTGAAACGGTCAACGATGGTGAGAATGACGGTCATGCCACTTGAAGGGGGGCAGCCCCGTGACAAAGTCAAGGGCGATGTGAGACCAGGGACGCCTGGGCACAGGCAGGGGCTGCAGCAATCCGGCTGGGGGGCTGGCAGGACGACTTGTGTTGGTTGCAGATGGGGCAGGCTTGGACGAATTCCCGTACATCCTTCCTCAGAGAGGGCCACCAGAACCTCTGGGCGAGCAGGTTGTAAGTGCGGGTGGAGCCAGGGTGACAAGCTAGGCGGGAGTCATGTCCCCACTGAATGACCTGGGACCTCAGGTCTTCGGGGACAAAAAGGCGGTCAGCTGGGCAAGTGCTGGGACCTGGCTGGTTACGGAGAGCCTCCAGCACCTGTTCCTCAACAGCCCAGGTCAGAGCTGCAACGATGCAGGGACTTGGCAGAATCGACACAGGGTCCTTGGAGGGGGTGTCATCCTTCTGGAATTGACGGGAGAGGGCGTCTGGCTTGGTGTTGCGTGATCCAGGCCGGTATGACAGAGTGAAATTAAACCTGGTGAAGAACAGGGCCCAGCGGGACTGCCTGGAGTTCAACCGCTTGGCCGGGCGGATGTACTCCAAGTTCTTATGATCGGTCCAAACGAGAAATGGAATGGTGGACCCTCCAGCCAGTGACGCCACTCCTCCAAGGCAAGCTTCACAGCCAGCAGCTCACGGTTCCCTATGTCGTAATTGCACTCAGAGGGGGACAACCGACGTGAGAAAAAGGCACAGGGATGGAGCTTCCTATCCTCCGCAGCCCACTGAGAAATCACAGCACCAACTCCCACATCCGAGGCGTCCCACTTCCACAATGAATTGCCGGGTCCACATCAGGCATCTGGAGGATGGGAGCGGAGGTGAACCTCACCTTGAGGGTACTGAAGGCTTTGTCGGCTGCTGGGGTCCAGGTGAAGGGTTGCTTGGTGCTGGTTAGAGCAGTGAGAGGGGCAGCAACGGTACTGTAGTTCCGGATAAACTTCCTATAGAAGTTAGCAAACCCCAGAAACTGTTGCAGCTTCTTTCTGTTCTCCGGAACTGGCCATGAAGTGACTGCTGATACTTTGGCAGGATCCATTTGGATACTTCCTTCTGCCACTATGTACCCCAGGAAGGCCACTGTCTTGACGTGAAACTCACATTTCTCTGCCTTGGCGTAGAGGGAATTCTCCAGAAGACGATGAAGGACTTGCTGGACATGGCGGGTGTGTTCAGACAGGTTTCTGGAGTAAATTAAGATGTCATCCAGGTAAACGAAGACAAACTTGTTTAACATGTCCCGCAGTACATCATTCACTAGAGCCTGGAACACAGCAGGAGCATTGGTGAGGCCAAAAGGCATAACCAGATACTCGTAGTGGCCTGTTGGTGTATTGAATGCGGTTTTCCATTCATCTCCCTCCCGGATCCGCACTAGGTGGTAAGCGTTTCTGAGATCCAACTTGGTAAAAACAGTGGCTCCCTGGAGCAACTCAAAAGCAGAGGTGAGCAGAGGCAGAGGGTAACGGTTTTTCACTGTGATGTCGTTGAGTCCCCTTAGTCGATGCAGGGGCGAAGAGATCCGTCCCTTCTTCCCCACAAAGAAGAAGCCAGCACCAGCAGGAGATGAAGATGAACGGATTAATCCCGCGGACAGAGAGCCATTGATGTAGTCCTCCATGGACTTTCTTTCAGGAGCAGACAACGAATAAAGACGACCCCTTGGAGGAGCTGTTCCAGGGAGGAGGTCGATGGCACAGTCGTACGGTCGGTGAGGGGGGCAGAGATGTGGCTCTTGCTTTGTTAAACACCTCTCTGAGACCATGGTAGCATTCTGGGACATTGGAGAGGTCAGGAGCGGAGTTAGTAGGTACTGGCCGAGGGGGTAGTGCGGCAGCAAGCAGGCAGGTTCGGTGGCAGTCCTCTCCCCACTCCCCGATCACCCCGGTCACCCAGTCGAGCTGAGGGTTGTGCCGGGCGGAGCCATGGGTAACCCAGGATGAGGGGTTGGCCTGGAGAGGGGGAGCAGGTGAAACTGGATAGTTTCTTGATGGTTTCCCGGACAGACCCACCGAGACCGGGGCCGTGACATGAGTGACCGATCCGAGTAAGTGTCCGTCCCAGTGCCCGGGCAGGAATAGGAGGTGTCAAACGGAGGTTCTCCAGTCCCAGTTGGCGTGCCAGCTTGATGTCCATTATGTTGGCTTCGGGCGCCAGAATCCACCAGAGCAGCCAGGGTGTGAGTTGAGTCAGAGAGGCGGAGGTGAACTTGCAGCAGGGGTTCTGCGGTCGGAGGACTGGATGGTCATTGAACTCAACCGGACTCCCCCTACGCCCGGTGAGCTTCGGCCCTTTAAAGGGCAGGTTACCACACGATGTCCATCACCTCCACAATAGAGGCAGAGGTTTGAGGTAAGCGGCGCTGGCGCTCTGCAGGAGTGAGGGAGGCTCGCCCAATCTCCATAGGCTCAGACTGACTCAGCTGACCTGGGTGAGTGGCAGTAGATGACAGGAGCCCAGTCGGATCTCTCCGAATGCCGGTAGTAGGTGGACCTTGGCGCCCCTCTCACGACGACGGGTCTGTATCCTTCTGTCGATCCTGACAGTCAGTGCGATGGCTTCATCAAGAGTGGAAGGCAGTTCATGGGAGACCAACTCGTCCCTTGATATAGTCAGCCAAACTATGGAAGAACGCGGCCCACCAACGATGGTGTGTTCCAAGAACTTCGCCTAGCCAGGGTTCGGAAGTCGATGGAATGGTCTGCGACTGCACGTCTGCCTTGTCGAATACTGAACAGTTCACGAGACGCCTGCGGTGGGTGAATCCAGGTCAAACACCTTCAGCATCTCCTCAGCAAACAGGTCGAAGGTTGCACATGCGGGGGTTTGACGTTCGAACTCTGCTGTTCCCCAGAGTCGAGCTCGGCCCGTCAGGTGAGTGATGGAATACCCAACTTTAGCCCCCTCCGTGGCGAAGGTCCTTGGCTGCAAGGAGAACTGAAGTCGGCAGCTAGTCAGGAATGGCCGGACCTGGGTTGAATCGCCGTTGAACCGCTCGGGGTTTCCAATCTTGGGTTCCGGGGCAGCGGCTGCAATGACCGGGGCAGGTAACTCGGGGGCTGGGCTGGTGGGCAGACTGGCTGGGGTAAGGTTGGTGAGGAGTTGAATGATCATGGCGAGTTGTTGTTGCTGCTGCTGGAACTGCTGCTCATGCTCACCGGTTTCATGTCGGGGAAAGTGTGCGCTGAGTCCATAATGGTCAGATCGCATTGTCACGATTCAGACAGACGCACCAGAGGACCACAATTGCGCCACACCAGAAAGTTTATTAAACTTAAGGGGAAAGGGAAGTAGGGAGTGAATGAAGGCTCCAGGGGTAACAGGGATCCCGTCCCAATGCGCTGGGTCTGTGCCCCCCCCAGTGGCAGCGATGCGTCCCTATGAAGCCGGTGGTGGGTGGTCCAGAAGTCCTGGGGGGAGACACAGACACAACAGGGCGGAATGAAACCAGGCAGCAGTACAGTTCAAGGGAAATCCAAAATACGTAGTAGCAAGGCAGAAGGCTGGTCAGAGTTACCGGGATTGAAGAGTAGTCAGAGTCGTAATGGCAGAAGCAGGTCTGGATCTCCTGAGGCAGAAGAGTATCCAAAAAACAGGCAGGTCCGGGGTCACAAAACCAGGGTGAGCCAGAAGCGCGAGCAAACAGGTTCCGGGTGTGAGCTTTGCAGACGATCTGACACCGGAGAGCTGAAAGACAGGGCCTTAAATACTGGGAGAGGTTAGTGGGTAATGCAGCGCAGCTGGCAGAGTAATTAGAGCCGAGCAGAGCAGGGACAGGTGGAGCTAGTTAGGCTGAGTAGAGAGAGGGAGGTGAGCAGAGTGGAAAATAGTGGAAACAAATTAAGGTGGTAACCCGGGGTGGAGTGAGAGGGCTCATGACATTAACCTACGGTCACCATCAGTGGCAACCCATCAGCCCCACCTGTTTTGAGCCCCACATGTTTAGCAAAAAATAAAATAAAAATGAAAAATAAAATACAACATTTTGCCTGTTTTGCATGTTATTTGGTGTTAATATTAATACGTGTCACATATCAGTTTGCAAACAATGTGAAATATATATATATATATATATATATATACATTGAGTTAATAAAGTCGCATACAAACATGGTCTCTTTTTTACTGTCTTGAGTAAGGCAGCTCCAAAATACAGGTGTTTCAGCCTAGCTCAGTGCTTTCTGTATGGTGGGGCAAGCCAGCAGAAAATACAGCGTGTTGAGCCGTGATTGGCTCAGTGTTCTGTCACTCATGGGGACACTACGTCACCACCAAGTCTAAGGGTAGACCTAAAAAATTCTAGCCCCTTGGGTGCTGTCATAAAGTTACATTAGAAGTGCCCATCCAAGTAGGCTCAAGGTCATTGGCCACAGACAAAATGACATCAAATCACATTATATCTACAGTAGCTTTGATTGGACTGATCATGTCAGCATCATACTTTCAGAATCTTAGCTAGCAGTCATGAATCAAGTTGACAATCTACTGGCAAATCCTTTTTAATCCTTGTCATATAAAGAGAAATAATGAAGAGAAATGATCAGCCATTGGACATAAACATTACCCAACAAGTTGGAAATCGCAAATTCAACAACGAGTGGTTTGGAAGGAATCAGTGTCTAACTGCAAGCATTGCAAATCAATTATTAGCTTGCTGTTCAGTGGAGGGGCTGTGTGGTACCAAGTCTAAGATTAAGGGTCTCTTTTCCTAGTTTAAAATTATAAACGTTCAACATTGGCCATGCTGTCAATGAAGCACGTACAAAACAACTGTTAACTCGGAGCTGCAAAATCTGGCTTTAGTGAGTTCAAGACAACTGGGAACTTGGGAAAAACGAACTACGACTGGGAAAATTTATGTTGAACTTTCATCCAACTCGGAATTGTAAACCGAACTCAGGCCTCTTTTCTAGAGCTACGACCTGAAGATCACTGACGCCATCATGATTCAACCTTTTTTATTTTCGAGTTCCTAGTTGTCTTAAAAGCACCATGAATCCAGAGAATGGCAGACTTTGATGACAAAGTTTGATGACAAAATTTGCCCACCTTCCTGTTCAAGTGAGCACAGCACAACAAAGTGAGTCCAAAAATATATTGTATGCTGCTGCATATATGATGTTATATGCCAGGGAGATATGTATACTGTAGCTAAGAAAGTAATACTAAGTGTATGTTGTTTAGTAAGCTGTTAGTAGCCCATGTGCCTCACTCTAATAATTGGTCTATTTTCACCTCTTAATTTCGCCTACAGTTTTGACTTGGTGGTGTACATGTACCCTATTACCTGTTTTTGAGAAATGTAATCATTGAATATTGTAAGAGCTTTCATTGTCTGCTTATATGCCCTCTATATTTATCCTACGGTTCGACTTGGTGTAAATGGAGAACACTGTAAGAACGGCACATGTTCTGAATTCTGTCGCTGTACATTTCAAAAGTGCTGAACAAATCGTTATATTGACTACATCCGTCCTAGCTCGCACATTAATGCCTCTTATCCGCTTGTCGTCCCCTTATGCCATAGTTTGTACATCTCAATTGTCAATAGAAACCACATTTGTTTAAGCAAGTCAGCCATATCAGCTATGTTTTTTTAAAAGGCAGTAAATGAGGCTAAATGAATTGCTTCGCTGCCAGACAAGGCTCCGCTGATAGCCAGGTGTAGCAATGGTAAGGTTGTTGGGACTCTGTTGGGACTCTGCTGTTGGGACAGCTTTATGTAGGCCCTAACAGTTTGTGGGCACCGTGTGTCACCTTTTTACAGCGATTAATGTATTGTTTAGTGTTGTGTTGTGTAGTGGCTTTGCTTGCATCCCACTTTTTTTTTTTTGCCCCACCAAGATTTACATGCTAAAATCGCAACTGGTCACCATAGTAACCTAACCTATGTGCTTGCACTTCGACTCACGTTGGTTGAGTGCCCTCCACTTCTTTTCAATTATCAATATGTATTTACAGACACTGTAGTAAACTACAGTCTGATCATATTCAACTTAACAGCTACGTAATTCTCCCCCCATTTAGGCAGCCTACCAGTGGTGTAAAGTCCTTAAGTAAAAATATTTGTAAGTACTACTTAAGTATTTTGGGGGGGTATCTGTACTTTACTATTTATATTTTTGACAACTTTCACTTTTACTTCACTATATTCCTAAAAAAGAACATCCCTGGTCATCCCTACTGTCTCTGATCTGGGTCACTAAACACAAAATGTGCCTTTGGCTATCTGTAAATGAATAAATAAAATGTAAAAATGGTGCCCCCTGGTTTGCTTAATATAAGGATTTTGAAATAATTTATACTTTTAGATTTACTTTTACTCAAGTAGTATTTTATTGGGTCACATTTACTTGAGTCATTTTCTGTTAGGTATCTTTACTTTTACTCAAGTATGACAATGGGTACCTTTTCCACCACTGCAGCCAACTCTATTTCAGTAAGACCACACATACTAGGCACACTTGAACTCTCACGCCCAACTAGGAGGTAGGCTGCTGAAGTTGAAGCAGCAAATTCATAGAATGTGAATAATGCGAAAATAATGTGATTTTAATACAATATGTAGGCTAACGCATACAAAACAGAAAGATGACCGTTTCCAAATAATCTGTAGGACAACAAAAATATTTTAATCCCAAAGTTGTCTGTCTGACCGCTCGCTACCGCCCGCAGCATGAAAACTGTCGACCGCACCGCAATGATCTCTGTGGGAACCTGCAGGTAGCGCAGGCATCCGGCGGGAATGCAGCCCTCTAGTGCAGTCAATACACAACACTATGCTCATCATGTCTTAGCAGGATCAGATGGTGACAGCGGTCCCAGCAGGGTCAGACAGGGAGCTCAGGTGAATTTTGCAGTACAGAGCCTTGCAAAAGTATTCATCCCCCTTGGCGTTTTTCCTATTTTGTTGCATTACAACCTGTAATTGAAAAAACATTTTTTGGGGATTTCATGTAATGGACATACACAAAATAGTCCAAATTGGTGAAGGGAAATGAAAAAAATAACTTGTTTCAAAAAATTCTACAAAATAAATAACGGAAAAGTGGTGCGTGCACATGTAGTCACCCCCTTTTCGATGAAGCCCCTGAATAAGATCTGGTGCAACCAATTACCTTCAGAAGTCACATAATTAGTTAAATAAAGTCCACCTGTGTGCAATCTAAGTGTCACATGATCTGTCACATTATCTAAGTATATATACACCTGCTCTGAAAGGCCCCAGAGTCTGCAATACCACTAAGCAAGGGGCACCACCAAGCAAGCAGCACCATGAAGACCAAGGAGCTCTCCAAACAGGTCAGGGACAAAGTTGTGGAGAAGTACAGATCAGGGTTGGGTTATAAAAAAATGTCAGAAACGTTGAACATCCCACGGAGCACCATTAAATCCATTATTAAAAAATTGAAAGAATATGGCACCACAACAAACCTGCCTAGAGAGGGCCGCCCACCAAAACTCACGGACCAGGCAAGGGGGGCATTAATCAGAGAGGCAACATAGAGACCAAAGATAACCCTTAAGGAGCTGCAAAACTCCACAGTGGAGATTGGCGTATCTGTCCATAGGACCACTTTCAGCCGTACACTCCACAGAGCTGGGCTTTACGGAAAGGTGGCCAGAAAAAACCCATTGCTTAAAGAAAAAAATAAGCAAACATGTTTGGTGTTCTCCAAAAGGCATGTGGGAGACTCACCAAACATATGGAAGAAGGTACTCTGGTCAGATGAGACTAAAATTGAGCTTTTTGGCCATCAAGGAAAACGCTACGTCTGGCGCAAACCCAACACCTCTCATCACCCCAAGAACACCATCCCCACAGTGAAGCATGGTGGTGGCAGCATCATGCTGTGGGGATGTTTTTCATCAGCAGGGACTGGGAAACTGGTCAGAATTGAAGGAATGATGGATGGTGCTAAATACAGGGAAATTCTTAAGGAAAACCTGTTTCAGTCTTCCAGAGATTTGAGAATGGGACAGAGGTTCACCTTCCAGCAGGACAATGACCCTGAGCATACTGCTAAAGCAACACTCAAATGGTTTAAGGGGAAACATTTAGATGTCTTGGAATGGCCTAGTCAAAGCCCAGACCTCAATCCAATTGAGAATCTGTGGTATGACTTAAAGATTGCTGTACACCAGCGGAACCCATCCAACTTGAAGGAGCTGGAGCAGTTTTATATAATGTATACTATATGGGGGATTGGAAATTATGCAGACAATTACATTAATGGAAGCTACAATCTATCCACAATATTAAAGCTGTTCTTCCACAATGTGTTCAGTATGGAGTAATGGAGTTGTAACTCTCTGGCCTGTACTGAGCTGTTCCTCCACTGTGTGTTCAGTATGGAGTAATGGAGTTGTAACTGTCTGGCCTGTACTGAGCTGTTCCTCACAGTGTGTTTAGTATGGAGTAATGGAGTTGTAACTGTCTGGCCTGTACTGAGCTGTTCCTCACAGTGTGTTCAGTATGGAGTAATGGAGTTGTAACTGTCTGGCCTGTACTGAGCTGTTCCTCCACAGTGTGTTCAGTATGGAGTAATGGAGTTGTAACTGTCTGGCCTGTACTGAGCTGTTCCTCACAGTGTGTTCAGTATGGAGTAATGGAGTTGTAACTGTCTGGCCTGTACTGAGCTGTTCCTCCACAGTGTGTTCAGTATGGAGTAATGGAGTTGTAACTGTCTGGCCTGTACTGAGCTGTTCCTCCACAGTGTGTTCAGTATGGAGTAATGGAGTTGTAACTGTCTGGCCTGTACTGAGCTGTTCCTCCACAGTGTGTTCAGTATGGAGTAATGGAGTTGTAATTGTCTGGCCTGTACTGAGCTGTTCCTCCACAGTGTGTTCAGTATGGAGTAATGGAGTTGTAACTGTCTGGCCTGGACTGAGCTGTTCCTCACAGTGTGTTCAGTATGGAGTAATGGAGTTGTAACTGTCCGGCCTGTACTGAGCTGTTCCTCACAGTGTGTTCAGTATGGAGTAATGGAGTTGTTTATGTCCTCCTCTGAAGGAGCACTAAACTGCACAGTGCACACACTGCATGGCTTCTGGAGTCAGACTGGTTCCATGCTGAGAGGTGATAAGCTATTTAACATGTTCATATACAGTTGCTATAACAACACCACCAGTCAGCTGTTTAACATGTTCATATACAGTTGCTATTACAACACACACCAAAGTCAGCTGTTTAACGTGTTTGTTTACCATTGCTATTACAACACACCAAAGTCAGCCATTGGTTGTGTTTACTGTTTATGCAGAAAACCCTTGATTTGGAATCCAGTAGAAATTGAACATCTTTAAGACTATTTCTACAACCATTTCACAAAATTCTGAAATTCACAATATTACACAAGTTTCGACCGCTCTTGAGAGCTGTTTCAACCACTTCATTCTATGGGTGGAAAAGTGTGTGTGTGTAGTGGTCTCAGTGGAAACTCTCTGTCATTCACATGGTGAGTTGAGCCCATCATTCAAGTAGAATAATGGTCTTACTAGAGCAGACTGAGTCTTGTCACTGTAACTCATGATCACCTAAACTAATTTCAGGTCAATTGGAGGGACATTCTGTTCCAGAGAAAGTATAATCTACGTGTTTCATGATTCTAGCTGACTGGCCATTAGGAGGAAGGTGTTGAGTTGGCCAGCAGTTCCAGAACAGCAGAAAACATTTAAAAAGCTGGAAGCTCTGCTCATATTCCTCTCCTCTGGATATCTACCTCACCTGCGCTGAGCTACTCTGAACCAAAACAGGATCCAAAGCATCAAGAAGAGCCAAGACAAATAGAGGATGGGAGGACTGGGAGTAAAACAACAGGATACCTGGACCTGAGACCTACCAGCTACCTACTGGGACAAACCTGGACCTGAGACCTACCAGCTACCTACTGGGACAAACCTGGACCTGAGACCTACCAGCTACCTACTGGGACAAACCTGGACCTGAGACCTACCAGCTACCTACTGGGACAAACCTGGACCTGAGACTTACCAGCTACCTACTGGGGCAAATCTGGACCTGAGACCTACCAGCTACCTACTGGGACAAACCTGGACCTCCTCTCTCCTCTCCTCTCCTCTCCTCCTCTCCTCTCCTCTCCCTCTCCTCTCCTCTCCTCTCCTCTCCCTCTCCTCTCCTCTCCTCTCCTCTCCTCTCCCTCTCCTCTCCTCTCCCTCCCTCCTCTCCTCTCCTCTCCTCCCCTCCTCTCCTCTCCTCTCCTCTCCTCTCCTCCCTCTCCCTCTCCTCTCCTCTCCTCTCCTCTCATTTACATTTACATCATTTAGCTCCTATCCAGAGTGACTTACAAATTGGTGCATTCACCTTATGATAGCCAGTGGGACAACCACTTTACAATATATATATATTTCCTCTCCTCTCCCTCCTCTCTGTCCTGTAGACTCTTAAACTGACTGGAAGACAGGGGGAGAAACCGCCCTCACACATTGATTAGTTGAAAGGACAGGGGAAGAATATTTTCTGTGAGGACAGAGG